>NW_017306860.1:788943-850346 GCF_000935625.1 Nanorana parkeri | reverse complement strand
CTTTTTTTTTTTTTTTTCTTTAAAAAAAAAAAAAATGTTTAACTCTGACGGCTGGTGTCACCTGTGTCCTTATTGGGTACCAATCACCCCTTGAAGCTTTCAGCCAACTGCGATGTGAATGTCACTCGGAACATTCCCAGCATGCTCCAGACGTTCCGTTCTTAATTATAATTTCAGTTGTTAAAGGACATTTCCTCTATACCCATGAATCACTTCTTTGTTCTCTGGTAGTCAGGCTGCAGACTTTGCTCTTTGGAAAGGAATCTATGGTATAGGCAAATTCCATAGAACACGCCACCCCAATGCTATCCTGAGGCCTCCGTTCTGGGCAGCCTCCATCAGAGGATAAAAGTCACCAAGTAAGCTGACATAATGCCAGGTTATGGTTTCATGCTGTTGTACAATATCTGCAGCTGTGCCTGTGTGCTGAAGGTTGGGATTCATAGATTTTAAGGGGGTTGTTCACAACAAACGTTAAACACACCTAAACTGTGGATCCGGCTGGCAGCTACTCTGCCCCCTGAAGCTTGTCTCCTGCAGAGATGGTATGTCCTCACGTCCTATACATGGTATATAATGTGATGACTCTAGGATCCTTACACTGCTGCAGCTGAGGAGGAGGAGAGAGGTTTCAGGGACTGGTCTAAGCAATGCAGAATAATACTATTTTTCTGCATTGCTGGGATTTGTAGTCCTCTATAGCCGTTTGCCATCCGTCATTGCTGTATAATGTATTGCTTGGATTTGTAGTCCTCTATATCGGATGGGATATTTATTTTTTGCATTGCTGTATAATGCATTGCTTGGATTTGTAGTCCTCTGCAGCGGATGGGATTATATTTATTTTTTGCATTGCTGTAAAATGTATTGCTGGGATTTGTAGTCCTCTATAGCTGGGGGTATTTTGCATTGCTATATAATGTATTGCTGATATTTACAGCTTGGAATAAGTGGCAGAGCTTTCAGGGTCGCAGTGGTTGCAACTGTGGCCGGGCCCTGGTGCTTTGCCACTGTCCTAAAATCATTAGTCTGTATTGTTTTAGAAAAACATGACACTACAAAAACGTTTGGGCAATGGATACTGCCAAGTACTTGAGGAAAAGTATCGGTACTCGGTGCATCCCTAATTTAGCCAGTATCTGCTTATCCCGGAGTCCAGCCTAAAGTCATCAAAATGGAGCCGAGCTATTCTCCCCTTTGCTGCAGAAACTTGTCCCTGAGAGTAGTGCAGAGATCACACCGGGTGATTCTACCTTTTCCAGAATGAGAATGCTTTGCACTATCACAAAATGAAATGAGCACATTACAAAGACTTGATATATATTATGTAGGGTTGCACAGATACCAAGTACAGTACTCTGTACAAGTACAGTATCTGTGCATCCCTAATATTATGCCATTCTTTCCATCTGTGATGATTTTTCTGACGTTGCCTTTTTCCCTTCAGCTGTTTTTGTTTTTACTGCTCCGGCCTCCTCTGCTTTTATTTATTTTGTTACTTGACAGCAGTTGCTAAGTTGCCAGCGAGCCCGGAGTCTGCTGTGTTTGTCCTGTAATCTTTTCCACACTACGGGAATTGCCTGTCACGGCCTTCATCTGACATCACAGGACATCCCGAGTGCTTCCTCCCAGGGCGTGGTAACACAATTACAAGATTTCAGCACATTTCTTTTTACTTTTGAGATCAGTAGCCGACATGTCTGTCCATTATAGCACCAGGGCACTGCACAAGGGTATTTAGAGTAAATCTAAGCTCTAGAAGAAAAATGTAATATACTGCATTGTACCAGTCCTTGGATGATGTGACTGTATTATTTCCTCTTTTTATTTTCACCGACCATTAAAGCACTTCCTGTGCCAGGGTGACATCACTCACCCACTGTATTGTATCTAGACAACTGAAATAGTAGAGGACTACTGAAACCTCTTCATCTCTGCATTACATAGATGGGGTTCTGAGGTGATTATAATGTAACTGCAGCACAGGAAGTTGTCAGATGACAAGATTTCTGGCAGGATCAATAGGTATTTTCTGCACTTATGCCATTGAAAACATTTTGTTATGTGTTTCATATTTAACAGACTAAAAGAGCGAATTAGAGATGTTCATTGTTGGTTTATAATCCAGGGCGACAGGGCTGACTAGGGAGAGGGAGCAAGTAGAGATGAGGCGCTGTATTCCTATATTCAGAGTAGATTGGTCAGAAACTGATAAAGCACGATGGCTCTGGTGAGGATGCACTCAACAAAAACAGGATGTTCCTCAAACAAGGGAACCCAGATACATGTATGAAATGTCCCATGAGTGTGCCGAAGAAGACAGACGAAAGTATAAACTTTTAATAATAGACTAAGTTTACAAATGACAATACAGAACAGACAATACAGGATCTTTGGTGGGCTCTGCGGGGTCTCAGGCTACTAAGCCCACCATAGACGCCGCAGATCCTGCAAAGCCCCCCTGAGACCCGGCTGAGCCCTTCACAGATCCTGCACAGCCCCCCTGAGACCCTGCAGTCCACCATCGACCTTGCAGAGCTCACCCTAGATCCTGCAAAGCCCCCTTGGGACCCAGCAAAGCTCCCCACCGATCCTGCTGAGACCCTGCAGGATCTCAGGGAGGCTCTGCAGGATCTGTGGTGGGCTTTGCAGGCTGCAGAGCCACATTTTGAATCCTGCAAATCCCCCTTGAGACCCGACAAAGCCCCCCACAGATCCTGCAGGATCTCAGGGGGGTTGTGCAGGATATGTGCTGGGCTTTGCAGACTGCAGAGCCCCCTACGGATCCTGCAGAGCCCACCAAAGAGTATTGCACAGCACACCTGAGACTCTTTGGTGGGCTGTGCAGAATCTATGTTGGGCTCTGCCAGCACATTCCTCTTACCTTGCAACGCCTGACCGCTTTGGAACACGGCCTCCTCATCCTTGGCGCCCGACACGGCCTCCTTGTCATCTTCGCCACCCGACTGGAGCTCCGTCTTCGCACCCCCACTAACGTCTCAGGGGCCACTCAACAATTTTTTTCATTAACTTAGGTGACAGCTGCCACTTGTAAACACCAATTTAGGGATTTCTGCTGCAGGGAAATGCAAGTTCCTGATGCAGAAATCCCTAACTGCACTTAAAGATAGAGGCGTAAATGTAGCCTAATACACTTCTGCTGCAGACCTCATCAATCGATCCTGCACAATCCTTTCGGCCAGCATTCACTGAAAGAGCGCTGGCCGAAAGGATCCGGGTGCCGGCGCAGACTCAGCTACAGGGTCTGCATCCGACAGAGATGCAGACCGTGTAGCTGCTCCCGCAAGTCAGGTACGCGGTCCTCGACCGCGTACCTGACTTGTGAGCTGGCTGCCGGCCACAAAGTACCGGCTCGCGGGCCGGTACATTCGCCGCCCTGCCGGAATCTGCCGCCCGAGGCAAACTCCTTGTTTGCCTCGCGGCAGATACGCCCCTGGGTGGGGGAGACATCCAAGGATGGTGAGAGAGGTAATCTGTGAAAAATAAGGCCAGTGTTTGTTCTTGTCTTTTGGTCTCCTTTGAGACGGTGTAGGTGCTGGATCTTTACCTGGGATATATAGTAACCAAAGGCCCCAAGATGACCTCAATTAGAGGTTCTTAAAGGGGCCTTTAACACAATCGGGATCATATTTAATGCAGCAGATAGGAAGGACTGGAGTTCCAGGAATCTTTTGGAAAGGAAGGTAAAAAGAATGTCTTCAATCCATCAAATAGCTGGTGCCATAGCTGATCACATGTGCAGCACCATGGCAACTGCAATCCAAATAGAGACTAAGATGGCACCTACCTTGGCTAGGATAGGAGGCTGTAGTTCCACTTTAAGACTAAACATGGTAGATTGTAGAAAATGTTGGTAAACTTCTTTTTTTCGTTTCTAATACGCACAGGAATAATTCAGTGTGTTTCCATTGTTCTGCGGTGAGTTTCCAAGATTATTTCTGTGTGGTCAGCACATGTGACTGAATCTAATAATACTCCATAGAAACATTGTAAACACATCCAAACACATGTGAAATGTATGACGGGAAATGAATGAAGAACTCCACTTTGTACAAATAACTTCTAAACAGCCAAAATAACATTTTAGAAAGCCTATTTGTATAAATTTAAAAAAACTTCATTTTATAGGGTCCCCGTGCTTTCAACAGCCCATGGGAAAGTATGAATTTCTGAGTCTCCTCTGTTACTTGGTGTGCTTGATCCATTGTAAAATGTAACAGCAGCAGACCCCTGGTGTTTTCTGAAATACAGCGCCCTCAGCACTCCTTTAGATGTGCACTGAGCTATAAAAGTTATTTCAAGTAACTGGGGCCTACAAAGGATAAGTAGAAAGGTTCTTGTCGCACTCCTTACTGGAGATCCCATGTAATGGGAAAGGTGCTCGTAATGACTGTGGATGGCACCGCTGTATGCATAAGATAAATGTGAAAGATGTCACCAGCACACCAAAGATCCTTTTGGAATCACCAAATGCTCATTTTATTGAACAAGTTGTCAGAATGGATACAAGCACTTTCGGGACCTCCCAGGGTCCCTTCATCAGGCTTCAGCATAGCCGGATGAAGAGAAGCGATCGACGCTGAAGCCTGATGAATGGACTCTGCGAGGTCCCGAAAGTGCTTGTATCCATTCTGAGAAGCAACCTTAAAATGTTTGAGTGTCTTATCAATCAAAGTAGCTCTAAACCACACCTCCAATCTCATTTCATTTACTGGACTCCAGGTGTGCAAGTTACTGACTGAATTTTTAATGGGTGTGTTCAATAAAGACACGAGAAATTAAAATTGTTTGTGTGTTATCAGCTTAAGCACCTTAGGGGGGGGGGGGGATTTATCGAAACTGGAGCAGACAAAATCTGGAGCAGCAGTACATGGCAACCAATCAGCTTCTCTCTTCAGTTTGTTGAGTAAAGATTTGAAAATGAAAGATAGACTCTGGTTGCAGTGCACAGCTGCTCCAGATTTTGTCTGCTCCAGTTTTGATAAATTCCCCTCATGGTGTTTGTCTATTGTTGTAACTTAGATGAGGATCAGATCACATTTTATGGCACATTAGTTTAGAAAACTAGTTAATTCCAAGGGGTTCACATACTTTTTCTTGCCACTGTATGTGATTTCATTAAAGTGTTAGAAAGGAGGTTCAAGGTAAAGTTTAGGTTAGTGTAAAAAGAGTTGTAAAGTCCCAGCATATACTATCCTGTGAAAACATCAACATTGTAATAGGAATACATAGTAGAGTTGTTTCTGGTAATGTAATCAAAGCTTAAATCCCTTTTATGTAGTGAGTGCCTTTCCGTCTGCCCATCACTTCCAACAACTTCCTGGATTCTTAAGTGTGCTTTGCATCGTTTTCCCTACTGCCTGATGTGATGCAATCTCCATTTCATAAGACTGCATATCCCATCATGCATTGCTTCCAGCAAGCAATGATAAATGCTACATTGTGGGAAGCTCGGACAGCAGACTTACAGGGTTATTCACTAAAGGGTGAAGAGTTTGGAGGAGGAGGAGAAGTGACCAATCTAGGACAACATAGCGGATTTGGAAAAATTCTCCCAATTCCGCTCACTTCCCAGTTCAGCTATGTTGTCCTAAATTGTTCACTTCTCCTGCCTTCTCCAAACTCTTCACCCTTTAGTGAATAGCCCTTTTAGAGTGGTGACAAAGGAAGTGCATATTCACAGGTCTGAGTGAAATGGTGTCAGTACATTGAGGAAGTTCATCCTATGGGCACCTTCAATAAGTAAGTGTACAAACCTCTAGATGGATATTGTTATTAGGAGTGGGATAGAACTTCTGTAAATCTAATATAAAACATCCTTATTTATTTTTAGTTGTCGACCATAGTTACCCTTTGATGAAGTACATCGGGTTTTTTACATTACCTGGTGAGATCCAGACTGTGTTCTCTAATTTATACAGAAGTGACAAGCCGCAAAGGAAATGAATTGCAACACCCAGAAATGAATGTGAAATCATGCTGGAGACACTTGTAGGCTTTCCAAAAATAAGAGAGTTGCCAAATCCCTGGCAGCATGATGGTGTGCTGACCATTCCTGCCTTACAGACCTGTGCTGTAGATTTTAAAACTTAAGTATTTTCTACTTCAGGGAGGTGCTGTAAGTGGAGGCAGGTGAGACAGAGCCTCACCTAGTATTATGAAGTAAAAAAAGGTGTCGGCTTCAAGTCTGAAGCTGACAGCTTTTTCTCAATTCAGATCGGCTTGTTACAGGTTACAGAGCAGGGAAATCCTCCCCGCTATGTAACCTATCACGAACAGAGTGATGCCTGTTAATTACAAGCAGCACTGCATCCGGCTTTTGACACGTAGTTAGTAGTGATGGCTTGGGCGTGTTTGCAGCTCTATGGGCCGAGCCCGCCAGGAAGCTGACAGCGCCATTCACAGGCACGGAGACATTTCCCGTTCTCTGCAGCTGCGGACCGGGATAATGTCTCAGTACCTGTGATTGCCGCTGCAGTGCTGTCAGCTTCCTGGCGGGCTCAGCACGTGGAGCTGCGAACACGCCCGAGCCCATCACTAGTAGTTAGGTTACACAGCAACGGGCTTCCCCACCGCTTGTGTAACCTAACTTGGTGAGGCAAGAGCAGTCACAGCCTCTACTCTGTGTTAGAGGTGTGAGCTCTGTGGATGGCTTGGACCAATAGCAAAGCACCATTTGTCCAAGCTGTGCAATCCAAAAGAAGAAAAGCAAAAACAGTGAGGACATCGATCTCGATGCCTCAGCAATGACGAGCAAGTGAGGGACAGGGAGGCTCCTCCCTGTCTCCTACCTTCCTCCTCCCCACACAGCTTGGTTACTGAGTTGGGGGCGAAGCTTTGATGGGACAGGGCGGAGCTTCAGCGGGCTAGGGAATGCCTCACCAAGCACAGAAGGCACTGTTCTACTTATATTTTGCCTTCTCTAGTTCCTCCTCTACTCCCTCATCAACATGCTAGTGAAATGTTTAATAAAACCTTTCCATTGTCATTACATACCTTATTTCAGACCCAGGGGTGTCATCACCGAGTCCCTGCTTCTCTATGTATCGCAGGAAGATCATGGCCAGTGAGAGGGGCCGCCAGGGTGCAAGTCCATAACATCCTGAGAAAATCACAACATCCTGCCTTAGTACTTCTCTCAAGAACTGTCTCTGCCCCTATTAGGGAGATTCTACCTCTATTTGTCCTGGTGACCGCTGTCACTGTCAGTAGGATATCCAAAGTTTTGGGTTGTCACCAGAACAGGAGGAAAATGTTTCAACAGGGACATTGATCCAGTGACAATTGTGTAAGAGGGGATTTCCAGTACTTTGGAAGGAGTTCTCCTGCTGCGATGGGGAGAGTAGATGGTGTGAGTGCCTGCTATAGGGTATACAGAAACAAATGTGATTTGGTTCCAAGTTCTGTGTGGGTGATGACTGATGAACTGGTGATATATACAGTCCTGTGACAAGGTAAGTACACCCCATGAAAATTGTTAACGGTTTCAACATGCTTGAAATGACAAACATTAGATCTCCATTCAAATAGTGCCCACAGATCAAGGTGATGTGACAAAACACAAGGAAATTTTACCTTTTCAATTATTTATTTAGCAAAAATAGTAATAACTGTTGTACTGTGGAAAAAGTAAGTACACCTTTGGCCTAAGAATCTAGTTTTGCCCCATAATGAATTGTTGTAAGCATATCAACTTTGTAAATGTTTTGACCACTACACAGTGCAACATTCCCTAATTTGCCCAATGTTTGAGGGTTTCCTTGCATAAACCTCCCCATTTAAAAGAGAACTATGCGGTAAGTGTTTTTCACCACAGTTTTCTTAAGGGTCATGGGAGAACATATACTAGCGTCCTCCCGTGACCCAAAGCTCAGTATATCGCTCAGAGACCGCCGCAGCCGGGACGGATCCCGACAATACTGTCGATATCCACCCAGCTGCGTGAATGACAGCTGGCTCTGCCTATCTAGAGATACGCATAATTATTGCTCTCAATCCGGCATGTGCGGCGATACTTAACATGTGTAGCACGATCGTCGTTTTCATACGCAGGCGCACCCAACACATGTTTACGTAAAGGCGCGCGTGCTCGCAGAGAAAACATTTACAATTATTTTTACATTTATTTCATTTAAACTGGTTTTTTTTTGTTTCTTTACTTTAATTGCTATCACATAGGGGGGCTTACAATCCCCCATGTGATAGCACATTGGCAGTGACAGGTACTCTTGAAGGTAAAGCTGGGGGTCCAAAAGACCCCGAGTGTCACCTTTACACTTGTAATAAGCTATTGAAGTGCAGGTCGCACTTCAATAGCTTATTGCTGGGCTTCAGGTGCCCAGCACTGACAGCTATGGGACCGGAAGTGATGTTATCTGCATCGCTCCCAGTCCCATAGTAAGGAGAGGGGATCGGCGAATGGCGGTTCGCCCATCTCCTCCCCAGCTTCCCCCTGACACCAGGGAAGCCGGTCCCGTAGGAGGGGCAACGGAGCCCGGGAAACACGGCAGGGGTGTCGGGCAGGGGAGGCAGCCCATTTACTGGCTCGGAGTAGCGATTGGGCGACGCCTGAGTCGCCTGGTCGCTTCTATTGTAAAGCTGACAGTTGGCTTTGCAATTGTAAACACTAAGGGGATATATACTGTATATATATTTCCTGCTTCTGTGATTGGGTGACTGATTTTCCTAGAAGTCTAAGGGTTAATTACTGCTAAAGGGATGTCGACACTGCACCTTTCCTCATTTTTCACAGAAAGTCCACCAGCTGATTATAATGAAGCCAGACCCTCCCATTCATGGATTAGTTTGTAAAGGTGCCCATACACTGTACGATTCTCGTACGAGAATCGCGGGAAATCCCGCGATCGTACGAGAATCGTACAGGGTATGGAAGGCGGCCGCCCGTTTCTACTGTACGGTCGCACGTCTTCCATCGAACAAGCAGGCTGGAAAACCCGCCGGGAATCGTACGATTCTCGGCGAGTGAGTGGCCTGCTGGTTCGACAACTGACGAACGGGCCCGTGTGCGCACGCGCACACTGCCCGTTTGCCGTCCTTGCAAGCCCGCCCCTCATTGCAGTCATCGCAAGCCCGCCCCTCAAGGGTGCGGGCTTGCGATGATCGCAAGTACGATCTGCCTGTCCAAGATGGGCAGATCGTACGGTTTTTTAAGTACTTTACAACCATCGCAAGACTAAGGTCTTGCGATGGTTGTAAAGTGTATGGCCACCTTAAAGGACACGATGCAACAACCAACATTTCTGCAACAAAGTTTGGGAAAAACCCTTCCAATGTACATTGATCATCCAGAGAGTATTAATTTTTTCTTAACAAAAGTTGAGTTACTCTTTTATTACTCTTTCCACCGGTATAGTCCCTTATAAGGTTCTTATCATTGGCACCTAATCTGGAACACCCAATTCAAACTTTATGAATTTGAAGTGGTGGTAAATGTAGGGGTGTACTAACTTTTCCCATGGTACAAAATCTGCATTTTCATTGATATAAATTATGAGAATGAGTACACTATGTCAATTTAATGTTCTATTTGTTCAAGTGTATCACCTTTATCTGTAGG
Source organism: Nanorana parkeri (assembly GCF_000935625.1). Taxonomy (NCBI): domain Eukaryota; kingdom Metazoa; phylum Chordata; class Amphibia; order Anura; family Dicroglossidae; genus Nanorana; species Nanorana parkeri. Next base: position 840,748 of record NW_017306860.1, on the reverse strand, counting down.
CACTGATTGAATGAAGATCTCTGGCAGCAGCATTCATGATAGACTGATCCCCTTCAGTCTATCATGAATGCTGCTGCCAGACTTATCCACCTAACCAACCGCTCAGTGTCTGCACCCCCCTCTGCCCATCACTCCACTGGCTTCCATCCCCCACCCCCCCACTGCCAATCCCTACACTGGCTTCCAATTGCCCAAAGGATAAAATTCAAAATATTAACAACCACTTACAAAGCCATTCACAACTCAGCCCCAGGTTACATCTCCAACCTTGTCTCTAAGTATCACCCTAACCGTCCCCTCCGCTTCTCCCAAAACCTCCTGCTCTCTAGCTCCCTTGTCAACTCCTCCCATGCTCGCCTCCAGGGCTTCTCTAGAGTCTCAACCATTCTGTGGAACTCTTTACCCCAACCTGCCCGTCTATCTCCCACTGTGACTGCCTTTAGGCGATTCCTTAAGACTCATCTCTTCAGGAAGCCTATCCCACCTCAACCTAACCGCTCATCCATCACGTTCTCAAACAATTCATCCCCACACAACTACCTCCTCATGTATCACTTGACCCTCCCTTTTAGATTGTAGGCCCTCAGGGGCAGGGCCCTCCTTACCATCTTGTCTTGAATTGTATTGTAATGTCTTCCTTATATTGTAAAGCGCTGCGCAAACTGTTGGCGCTATATAAATCCTGTATAATAATAATCTAATATTTGCCATTTCAAACATGTTAGAAAAGTGAACAATTTCCATGATGTGTGCTTACTATTTTCACATGGCTGAGAAAAAGGGAAACAAATAACGCCTCTGAACTGTAGACATAACCGAAATATCTATAAACACCCATTAGCACATGCTTTTATGATGGGATGAAAGGTCTCCTTTCTAAAGGCTTTGTGCATCTTTAAGTGTGAACGCTCCAGTTCCTGTATTTGTTGTATCTGCTTATCACCCGTGGTGCTCGCATTCCATGTGACCAGTTTGTGGCGTTTTTTCTTGAGAAATAAGGAAACACATTTTCTTTTGTGGACAGCCAGAGATAGGCCAAACAATAATTTACTGGAATTCTCTTGCCTTTATTGACTCCCACTAAGGCTTAGAGCTCTTCCTCTTGTTTGTTCTGGTAGGCTTTTAGGAGAATTTGGGGAATTCTCTTGACGTCTGCCAGGACAATGTATTGTAAGGAAGTTGTAGAGCCTCAGGGAGAGGAAGTTATAGAAATGTGTTTATCTACAAGTTTTTATGAGTGTCATACTTAGCAGAGCCAGCAAAATAAAAAGGACACTTTAAAGGAATGCATAGAAAGTAGACGAGATGGGGGTCTTGTTTTTTGCAGGATCGGTCCATTAGATATGCACCCTACAGCTTTAAAGGGAGAACAATCGGACAAGTCAGATATCATATTCTAGTCATAATGTCCCACCTCACCTAAGAAGGTAAAAAAGGCCGTCTCCTTCGCCCTTCTATGCTGAGCCAAGCATTTATGTTTAGAGCAAGCAAATAAATGTGCTTGCTAGTTGGATTGGTTAGTTGGAACACAAATTTGCAGTGCATCGGCCAATCATGACAAGCAGGTATTCTCCCCAGACCACTTAGTGGCTCTGCTGGGTAAACCGTTCTACTATATTTATTGGTGATGTCTATGTTTGTGCCATTTACAGGAATCCATGTCCATCATTGAGCATGGTCTCTATTGTCCTAGCACATGGACCTTCAGTCCACGTAAACACAAATTCCAATTTTATTTATATGTTATTCAAAATAGCAAAGCGTGTATATTCCTTGACTCAGCTGTTCATTGTCTGTTCACGGTCAGTCAATTCCTTGACTAAGCTCATGGTTCATGGTCTGTTCACGGTCAGTCAATTCCTTGACTAAGCTCATGGTTCATGGTTTGTTTTCATGGTCAGTCATGTACCCCGGGTGCCGCTGTGGGAGAGGTGCCACTGGGTGTGTGAATGAAGAGCTTCTCCCTTTGGAGGGAAAGAAACAGTGACCCTTTGCCCCGGGTGACAGAATGTCTAGCTTTCCCACTGAAGGGGAGAGCTGCTGTATTATGATCCAACATGGGAAGATGTTGTATACAACAAAGCTTCCTCCAGATCAGAGATCACATGACCATGTGTAGGGCACACATGGGGAATCCTTACTGTGATGAGAATTTAATCAACTTATCATCTATCTTTTGGAAAATTACTGCCGAATGTAATGCCTGTAGTGTGCTTTTACAGAGGCACACCTCACAACTGACCTTCATTTGGAACGGAAACCCTCTGTCCTTCCTTCCTCCCCAGTTGATCCAATGCACATATATCTATGAAAAGGTTCTATTTATCTACCAAAAGTCTTATTCTGCACAGAAAACCTTCATCTTATCTCCTAATGATCATGTTTGCTATTTTGAAAATCCAGTATAAAGGAAACATAATGGTGGAAAACATTCATTCTGAGTTTTCCAATCATTTTTTGCATATACATTTTTAAAGATCAGCATAACTGGGGGAGTGACAGGGGTGTGTCCTTGCTTTAACCCCTTCGTGACGGGAGACGTACAGTGTACGTCCTGTCACTTTGTGCCTATATGACTGGCCACGTACACTGTACGTGACGAGTTATATCAGGCTTTGTAATGCCGGTATTTGCTGATTCTCAGCATTTAACAGTCATTCATTAATGTCTCAGTATTGAGGCATTAATTAATGAAATAATTAAGCTTTTTGTAAAAGCTTCTTCCTTTCTTTAACGAAAGAATGAAGCCGTTACATGCAAAAATAGAGGGCAGCAATTTGCGATCCCGTATTTGACAGCTCAAAATAGCAGAGAGGCAGCAGTGACTCACCTAACCTCTCTGCTATTTGTTTTGACAGCTCATGAGCCCAATGTTTAGATACATTTCACTCAAAAGATACATTTCACTCAAAAGATATACATTGTATCAGTTCTGATCGTCTAGGCACGATCAAAGAGCTTTTAGTGAGATCTGAATCTGACTAAAGTCAGGATCAGTCTCTAAGGTTATTATTAGCTGTTCCTAAGTTTGGATCAGCCTAATAGCCAAAAATAAAAAAGTTAATTTATCAAGCTGTCATAGTGATTGCTTGATATAAACTGACAAGAAAAAAAAAATTTTTTTTATTTTATTTTTATTTTTTTTACAAAGTGTAAAAAAATTAAAATAAAGTGTAAAACAAAATTAGGAAAATATAAATTATATATAAATATATTTTTTATACTATAATTAATATAAAAAAATTCTAAAAAAAAATAATAATAATCAAAACTTGTGAAAAAAGTGTTTTCTTCTAGTTTTTTTCCTCATTTTTTTTATTTTATTCAAACTAAGTGAGGGGTTAGGTACACATATGTGATATAATTATATAGCCCTATCTGTCCTCTAAAAAACAATATATAATATGTGTGGGTACATTTAGTAAGAAAGTATATTACTGCTGTGGAAGAATCACACAGCAAAAATGTAAAAAATGTGTCAGTCATTTATGAACAGAACCTGAAAACTAGCTCAGTCATGAAGGGGTTAATACATTGTGCTGGAACATGTCCCTCTTTGTCTTTTGGAAAAGTTGGAAGGTATGGGCAGGATTTTTGATAAAACATTTTTTAAAGTTTAACACCAGGATAAGCAAATATTCTCTACATACATAAGTCATGTGTATTCTTCCTTGAATCTTGGTGTGTTTTGTGTATTTCTTCCAGATCTGTGCAGTAATCCTCTGTGCAGGAGCTCACTGTGATAATGACCGGTCAATGCTGCTCTCTCTCATTCTGCAGAGTGACTGGTCTTGTCTCTGCCTCCTCCTATAGTTTTCTGGAAGTATCCTTTTAATGGTTGGATCTGCTAGGTTCCTCCTACAGCTCTCACCTCTGCACAGAGCTTGTTCACGCCAAGCGCGTTCCAGGAGCAGAGCAGTTACAGACCGGATCAAAACTGCATCCAATGTATTCCAATGGTATTTTGGGCTCTAGTTCACACCGCAGCGTTCAGTTCCAGAGCATGTAAAAAAAACTGCAGCATGCCCTATTTTACCTGCTCTGGAACGCATGCAAACACATCAAAAACGCCCTGGAACGCACTGAAAGCCCATTTTAAACTTAAAAAAAAAAAATTATTTTAAAGATTTTTTATTTTTACCAAAAACGGCCTGGAACGCATCAAAAACGTGGCAAAAATTTGGTGTGAACAAGCCCTTTACAAGCTACATTTACAAAGTAATAGGGATTTGGTGTACAAAAAGTGGATTTATATCCTTTGTGGTTATTGAAAATTATAATTAAATGGAAGCAAGCCCACCTGGCAAGTGATAAAAGGGGCAATAGAAGGTAGGACAATTAGGGGATCAGGGAAGCCGAGAAGAATTTGGCCTGGATCCAGTATTGCTACTGGCACATTCATTTTCAGAATGGACTTTAGCATACGTTTATGGGCAATTTTGGCTGTTTTTGTGTTTAAATATTACGTATATTTATCCATGTCATATTTAAAAAGAAAAGAACAGTTGTGACGAAAAGAGGGACGGAGGATGTGGATCAGAAAAGGATAGTTGGGAGCCACATTGTTGGTTCCCAGTGCATTGTAGGTTTAGTTCTCAATGTCAGCAACCAATGAAATTTGACTTCAACAACAGCGTCAGGTACCAGCGGAATCCCCTTCTACAAAAGAGGTCTGATTAGCAGCTACTGTGAGTAATGCACCTTTAATGACTTCCTCAGTTTTACAAGACATTTCCACATATTCTGAACATTGACTGTTCCCAGCCTCAGATCTCCATATAGTGTTTTGGAATTTTGTCTCCGAGGACCAGAGAACAATAGAAGAATCAGAGTACAAAGTGTGTGTGACTCATCCCTGGAGACCTACTGAGCTCCGCATTCTGTCTACAGCCAGGCCAAGGCCCAAACATATGTTCTACGTCTGGTACCTTTCCACAAGCAGGGTGAGGAGGCCGAAATAGCACCAGGAAAGCTGTAGACAAGAAAATGTAGCAATAAAGGCAACCTGTCACGATAGTAACATGAGAAGTGGTAAGTGCGTCCTGTCCCTAAAGCTGGGCCCCAGGCAGATATAAAAGTTACATGTTAAAGCAGCTCTGTATTCATTAATATGTTTTTAAATGAAAACATAATTGCATTAAATATTGTTTGGAGTTCACCTTTAAGAGTTAGGAATGTCTACTGAATAAAGCCATATGCTTCAGAGCTGCACTGTGCATGGCCATATTGTATACAATGCCCAGTAATAATTCAAGTGGGTGGGTAAGTTCAGGCCTCTAGAAAGGTTAAACTCTGGAATTTGTGGTTGTTCTGGGTCAGTGTCTCATCAAATGTTGATGATAGCCTGGGAGCTTGCACCTTTAGGGACTGGTCACACCATAGCAATGCGCTAAACACATGGGATCCATGTGTTTAGCACACGTTATTGCACAGTACCGCAAGCTAGGTGCGCTGCCTTGTCATTCATTCTCAATGACACTTCAACACACCTCCCAGCAGCCATGCGTTCCATTATGTACATCATTGCAGTAGTGTGCATTGTGTTACTGTGCAGTGAGTAAAGATAAAGCATGCACTACTTTTGATGACAACTACACCATACATATTATTGTTTTACCTTGCACTGTGCTGCAACGTACGCCTGCCGTAAGGTGCATTGAAGTACCATTGAGAATAAAATGGCAACGCAATGCACCAGTGCACTCAGCATGCAGCACCTGCCCTGTGCAACAGCGTTTGCTAAATGCACGAATCCTGTGTGTGTTCAGCACAATGCTGTGGTGTGAACTGGCTCTAAACACTAAACTCCAGGCAAAATACATCTCTCAGATTCACACACAGTACAGCCCTTGTGGCAGAGACCTGATATTAATCTGCTGGAGTAAAGTAACACTTACTGGTCTTGTCCCTCCCCCAGCCTGTGACTGGACAGTGAAAGAAGGAGAAGCAGCAGAGTGGCGAGCTCATCTCTCTGTCACTCTCCTCCTATCGGCATGTTCCTTGTTAGCACATGAACACTGCAACACACCTGACTGACTCCATGTGCTCCTAGTCTGAGCCGTGCTGTACAGGGGACTGCAAAGGCCAATACCAAGTCATATTAATATACTTACACTGCATGCATTTAAAAACATGTATTTTTAAGTGCAAATATAAACACCTGAGTTTGCCTTGATGTCAGTTTTTCTGTCACCCTTTCCACCGTAGTATATTATTATTATAATACAGGATTTATATAGCGCCAATAGTTTGCACAGCGCTTTACAATATAAGGAAGACATTACAATCACAATACAATTTAGGACAAGATGGTAAGGAGGGCCCTGCCCCTGAGGGCTTACAATCTAAAAGTATACAAGAAACATGTTGATGGTGGAGAGGAGACGGATGACCTCATAAGTCTGCTGTTGCTCCTTCATTGTCCAATCAAAGACTGAAAGAGGGAAGGTGATCTAGGTGTCCCTACTGATTTCAATGGGTGCTGAAGGTGCGCCGAATGTGGGAAAAGTGGCACATGCAGTACATATTGTAACGTGCATCCCTCGTTTTTTCCCCATGCTATTGCGCACGTCCTATCGTGCGTGAATGCGCAGGAAGAAAGCACACCATTCGGTGCGTGTTTTGTGATTGTGTGTCGAAGCGCACACTGTTGTGAATATTTGATGCACATTCCTGATATGCTCATATATTAAAGGAGAACTATGGGGTCAGGGCTTTTCCCCATAGTTCTCCTTAGGATAACGGGAGGACACAAACTAGCGTCCTCCCGTTACCCTAAGCTCAGTATACCGCGAGCTACAGCTCACGGTATACTGAGTTGCCGCAGCCGGAGCGGATCCCGACATCGATGTCGAGATCCGCCCAGCTGCGTGAGTGACAGCTGGCTCTGCCTATCTAGAGAGCGCTGGCAGATCGGAGCGGGGAATCCAGCCCCTCCCCCTGTCACGGCAGAGAGCCGTGACAGGTTAGAGAAGTGAGCGAACGCCGGTATGTGTTCGCTCACCTCCCGATCTACTGAGCTGACCTGTGACAGTCTCATTGTCACAGGTCGGCTAGAACTATGAGGTGAGTGAGAAGCACTCACCTCATAGTTCTCCTTTAATGAGGACTATAAGATGAAAACATTTTGTTGAATACGGCCAACAGTCATAAGGAGCTGTTATGATTTAAGCCTGCTCTAACCATAATGTAAGGTGTATACAGTACTGTATTTAAATGACGTCTATGTACCAAGGACTTCATTTATAAACATATCACCTGTCTATATGCTCGCACCGCACCGGTGCCCCTAGATGGCACTGATGAGTAAAGAAAATTCCTAACTCATTCACAAAAGGGTGAAGAGTTTGAAGAAGGCCGCAGAAGTGAACAATCTAGGACAACATAGCGGATTTGGAAACATTCTCCAATTCAGCTCACTTTCCAGTTCAGCTATGTTGTCCTAGATTGTTCCCTTCTCCTGCCTTCTCCAAACTCTTCACCCTTTTGTGAGTAGCAGTATTATAAATAAAGCCCTATGGTTTTCTTTCAGGGGAGAAAAAGAGTGATAATGGATGTCTGATGCCTTCCATAGCTCAACAACCGTCCACAGCTTATAAGAACAGAACGGCTTTTATATTTTATTAAACATTTGTATATATAATTCTGGGTTCTGTAGCAAGGCTTGTTTGTATTGACAGCTCTAAATATATTCAAAAACACATCATTAGTGGAAGAAAGGTTTCTTCAGTGATACTGATGCTGCCTGCCAAGTTTCACTTACTAACTTGGCTAAACATTGACGAGTAAGTAAACAAGCAATGGAGCTTAATCAAATATTTTTAGGCTTTGACCTACAGGATATCTCCGCTCCTTTAAAGTGGACCCGTCATCAAATCAGACTCCCCTACCCTCCACACACACACACACACACACACACACATACATCTTCCCTTTGCATCTCACATAGAAGCTAACAGAAGCAATTAAAGGGTATCAATGGTCAAAAACTAACAATATATATGTATTTCTATATAGAGTTTACATAAGTTCTATTCCACTCCTAAAAACCATATCTATCTAGAAGTTTGTAAACTTACTTATTGAAGATGCCCATAGGATGTACTTCCTCAATGTACTGACACAGTTTCACTCAGCCCTGTGAATATGCACTTCCTTGTGTCCCCACTCTGAGTCTGCTGTCTAAACTTCTCACAATGTAACATTATCATTGTTTGCTGGAAGCAATGCATGATGGGATATGTTATCTTGAGGAATCAAGATTGCATCACATCAAGCAGCAGGGAAAGAGATGCAAAGCACATTGGGAATCCAGGAAGTTGATGAAAGTGATGGGCAGACGGAAGGCAGCACTCACTACATAAAAGTAAGCTTTGATTGCATTACCAAAAACAACTCTATTCCCATTACAGTGCTGATTTTATACCAGGATAGTATATGCAGGAACTTTACAACTCCTTTAAATTCCTATCTTTGCCACAGAATTCAGTGCTTTGTGGTCCATCCGTGGCTGGTCATGTGACCAAATGCCTTGGCAGATAATAAAGAGATGTCACCAGCACACCAGACTCCTTCAAGGCTAGTCAATCGTGAATTTATTAAAAACTTATATCAAATACACAAGCGCTTTCGGGACCACACAGGATCCCTTCATAAGGCATAGCAGCCTCAGCAGGTCCGTAGCCAGTTCTCTATCCACGTACACACCACCTCATCTATGCCCATAGCCCTCAGCTTGTGTAGCAAGCGTTTGTGTGGTACCGTATCAAAAGCCTTTGAGAAATCCAGATATACCACATCGTTCTTAACACACCTCTCTGCGGGCAGTCAGAATTAATTGTCAACCAGATAGAAATCTATGAGGATTTTGCTAGCAACCGGCAACCGATAGAGTAGCATGATGAGGACCATAGCAAACATACTGCTAAAGCTGGCCATACACCTATAGATTATCTGCAGATTTTCTATGGTCAGATGGAAAAAGTGCAACAGATTCCTCCATTTACGCTAAACTGTGTGGATAGAGGAATCTCCCACTGGGCCAAGCCAGTGGTGGACCTAAGGAACAAAGGGCCCTGGTGCAAGATTCCCCCCCCCCAAAAAAAACCCACAAACACAGCGCTCTCCTCCCGCAGCGCTCGGCCGCCTGTCAATTTCTCTCCTCCCCGCTGGGACACAGAGCAGCGCCCAGCGGGGAGGAAAGAAAGCACGGATGCGCCACTGTATCAGCAGAAAAATGGCACTTTTGGCATTTAGCCAAAAGTGCAATTTCCGGCCGATATCTTTTGGCGGCCGATAGATCGGTGCAACCCTAATATTTACAGCAATGCAGAATGCCACAGGCTATAGAGGACTACACATCCCAGCAATACTTTATATAACAATAGCATTTCTGTATAAAGTACTGCTGAGATTTGTAGTCCTCTATAGAGGGTCCCATTGTGCATTGCTACAACAGTAGTTTATACAACATTAGGCTACAAATAATCATTATTTTAATGAATTATTTACCCCCCCCTCACCTCACCTCTTCTGGCCGGTCTTCTGTCTTCATCTGTTTCCTGTGTGTTTTCTGTTTGCTGGGTCCTCACTGCCGTCCGAGGCTCCATGATGTGCCTGCAGGGCTGTCTTCAGTGCCTCTTTCTGCCACCTCTATTTTCTATCTCCCATTATTTATTTCTTGATGTGAATAAAAATAAGTGTTCCTGGAAATGTTTCTCTTTATAAATCTTTTAATTTTTCATGCTGACAAACTACAAAGCACACACACAAAAAGCTGGAAATGTGCGCTGCCTAAGGCGAAATTGGAATGTGAGAACTGGCACACTATCCACGCTTCTAAAGCCATGGTAGATAGCATGTGCTTCTAACATTGTGACCGCACTTTGATCTCATCTAATACATCTTTATGCAAAACCCACTAAAATACAAAGCATCCTACTTTGGAACATTTCTACCGATAGTCTGTATGCATAGTAAGGTCATGATGTCGTTATGATCAGCACACGTACAATGTTCAGCATCCAAATCACTTAAAGTGGAGTTAATCTGCTGTGTGAAGGGTGTGATTTTGTTCTAATGCGCAGGTATGGATGGCATATTTGTAAGGTAGGAGTGCCCTTTTCCAGCATTGTTGGATCAGTCTTTAGTAGAGGTCACCTGAGGTTCGGACCGAACCCAAACCTAAGATCCTCCCAAACGCGGAAAGGAGTTCCTTCAGTGCCGCCCAAACAGTTGGAAACAGGGAGGTCCCCGCCTGCAGTGCTGAGGGTTGCCGTGGTGATAGAATGCTGACCCGGATCAGAAGCCGCGCTGTGTCAGATTACACAGATCGGCTCCCGATCCGGCTCAGCATTCTATCGCCATGGCAACCATCAGTATCCGGCGTTTGCTAGTCGGCCCCGTTGGCTCTCAAAACACCTGAACAATGTCTGCTGCGCGCTGTCAACTTCCTGGCGGGCTTGGCACGTGGAGCTGCGAACACGCCCGAGCCCAGCCTTAGTGTTTAGTATGTATGCAAAGCATGATAGTACTACAGGGATCCCAACCTGAAAGAAGCAATTTCAGGGAGGTGTCCCTCTCATTTCAGGGAGGTGCCCTCCCCTCCCCCCATCTGCAGAGGGGGGGGCTGGGAGAGAGCACACCCCTGAAATGATGGCAGATAGCACAGGAAGCAATAGCTTCTTTGCTATCTGCAGGTTTTTTTTCTGATTTTTTTTTAGTATTCTGACAGCTGCCGTCGTCAGAATACTAAATACTACGCCCTCTGCTGCTTTCAATCACCAGAAGAGGACCTGATAGAAAAATTCAGGTCCACTCTGCTGATTGACAGCAGCAGTGGGCGGGTGCATTACCTAGTTTTCTATGTTTGCTATTGGCTATTGCAAAGTGCAATAGCCAATAGGAATCTAGTTATGCATTCGTATGCCTTTTTTTTCTTTTCTGACTGACGACGGGCCGCGGCTCCCGATGTCAGAAAAGAAAAAAAAAAGGATCGCAGGGAAAGGTTTATCTGCTCGATCGAGCAGATAAACCTTTCAGGGAGGAAGTGTTCCTCTCCCGGGCGGCCGGGAGCCGCTATCTAATAGCGCGAGACTCCCGGAGCGTTCGGGAGAGTTGGGATGTCTGGTACTATTACACTGAATACATGTATAGAAAATAGAGCAAAGTGAGGAACTGTTTGGGATACCCATAGTAGCCAGTTGAATGAATGTTCTTATTTTAAACCTTAAAACTGATAACTGGAATCTGATTGGTCCATAGGTTCCAACATCTAAATGTTTTTTTAAATCGATGCTGGATTTGCAGCAGCCTTTTACTGTAGGAGACAGGAGGGCCACTCCCATTCTCCAAAGAGAATGATATGTCAGCATTTTACCAGTGCTCCCTTCCCTGGTGTGATCAGAAGGAACAAATCTAGATAAAGCTTTTTCCTGTTTTCCGTAAAATGTGCTGATATTTTTATCAACTGTACATTAAATGGGTCGTAATAAAAGCCGCACTCCAGCAAAACACTTCTGGGGAAAATAATGATTGTAATTATCAAGCATATTTTTATATAAAGCTAGCTGAGATGGAGTGGGGCAGCAGAAGCCAATCAGGCTTTGCTGCATGCACATGTGCTGACAGAAGGAAAAGAGCAGAGTGAGCAAAGATTCTGACTCATCGGTGTGTTGTTGCCCTGTAAAGAAGAACTCCGGGAACTAGACAAAAACGTACTTTCTTTCATTGGGGATACACCCGCACTGCAAGGATTCAGTGCTCGTTGTGTGTTGTAAAGTAACCAACGCTCCAAACTGGCTCCCTTGATGGACTACAATCTCAATACAAATTAGTAAACTGAATGCGAGATTGTAGTTCATCACACGAGCGAGCTTGGAGCGGTGACTACTTTACAACACACACAGGGACCACGGGGAACAAAAGTAGCCACCCCCAGAAGGAAGGACAGTGTCCGCCCCAATTCAGAGGTGATTTTAGGATCTACAGCCGAGTGATAGACAAATAAGATACATTTTTAATATTGGGGTACTTGACTGCATTTTTAAGAGTTACAGTAACTCCTGAGTTGAGTATCACTGTAAAACACAGTCACTATGCATATGTAATCAGTGGCGTCACAAGGGGGTTGCGGGGGGTTCGGCCTGCACCCGGGTAACACCATTGCAGGGGTGACACCAGAATGACTGACAGTCATTTTGGTGTCACCCCCCTCTAAAAAGTGGGGCACTCGGTCATGGACCAAGAACCCGACAGTGTCAGGAGAACCCGTCGGCATACCTCATCCCGCCGGGGGAACGTCCCCTCCTCTCTCTGCCGGCGTCCACCACTAAGATGGCCGCCGGTAGTCATCAATCAGATTGCCGTGGATGCGCGATGACGACACGGAGAGGTGTCACCCGGTCTGGAGACAGGGTGACACCTGGCCTCGGGACGCCCGTGTACGTAATGCTCAAATATGGCATTTGTTTTTTGTTCTGCAGTGCTGAGGAGGGGGAAGTCATATTGTACAATGCTATTGAATTATCCCTTAAGAGGGCATTATACTACCCATTGTATCATTTGGTATTGTGTTATATAATATATAATATATCCTACTAGAACTTTAAAATATTACACCCTCCAACTCCAAGCATTTTATCATATGCTTCAACGTTATGTAATATGCCATATAATGTAATGCCAATTACCGATACTTTTTCTTAAAGGGACAGGTCGCATTTTTTCTAAAGCTATACAAACTAATGCTTCAAGGTCACTTTCTTAATATTATGATTCATGAGATGACGAGGGAACATGATGCCGGCTTCCCGGGCAATCAGAATGCCGGGCGCTGCATCATTACACGGCGCCCGGCTTCCGGATTTGCTAACTTTCGGACCAATTGGGAAGCCGGGCAGCGCGTCATTGCATGCTACCTGGCATCCTGATTGGCCGGGAAGTCGGCTTCATGCTCTCTCATCACAAGTGACGAGAGAGCATGGAGCCGTTTCCTGGCCAATCAGGAAACCGGGCCGCGTGTAATGATGCGCTGCCCGGCTTCCTGATACAGGAAGTACTCGTGCTAGGTATCGGAGCATTTGGGCGAGTACGAGTACTCACCCACATACTCGGTATCGGCACCGATACCGATACTAGTATCGGTATCGGTGCATCCCTAGTGTTAATATTATACTGTATAATGCTTGTGGAATATCACCAAATAGTACTCCCCATCGGTATTTGTGATGCCCTTAGAGCAGGCAGTTAAGTGAAGCAGAAACCTCAGAGCCATAATGTCACACTATCCAGATTTTTTTTATAACTCTAACTTATTTTTTTCCATCCAAGATATTTTTAAGATGAAATACACGCTTAATCCAACAAACTATTACTGTGTAATCTAAAAAAAAAAGAATAAAAGTTATTCTGGATTTACAGAATGTTGTTTCCCTCTGCAGACAGAGTTGGCGTTTGTCTTGTGTTGTTTATACAACTTTTGGAACCGAGTTCACTTTCCTTCTTAGCAGAGAACTGGAAAAAAAGAGACTGCTTGTTTCCTGTAATTAATGTTTCCTTAAAAAAACAGAGAGGCTTCCAAAATCATCACATGCAAAAAATAAACTGATTCCCATGTATGGCCACTGAGCGGAGCAATGCTGGCAGCGTTCACTTCTGGTTGATATTTGTATTTCTGTATGTGTTGCTGTTGGAGAGTCCCTGTCACTTTCTGTCTAATAAAACATTGTCAGCAGCACAATGAAGGTAAATCTCTCATTAAGGTCCCCACACACCTTACGATAATCGTACGATAATCGCGGGAAATCCCACGATCGTAAGGTGTGTGGAAGCCGTGCGACCTCTACTACTGTAAGGTCACTGCATTTTGATGTGTTTCGTGCAGTTAGATGCAGGTAAAATAGGACAAGCAGTACTTTTTCTGACTGCATCTGAACGGACTGCAATGGTGTGAATTAGGCACAAAAATGCCCATTGGAAAGTATTGGGATGTATTTTGACTGCAGCAGTTAAAATAAACAAACTGCATCACAACTGCATATTTATTGATTTATTTATTACTGGTATTTATATAGCACCGACAATTTACGCAGCACTTTACATTGTGCACATTCACATCAGTCCCTACCCTCAAGGAGCTTACAATCTAAGGTCCCTATCTCACATGCATACATAGAGGGCCAATTTAGACAGGAGCCAATTAACCTTCCAGCATGCATATGGTGTGAACTGGCCCTGAAACAGTCACAACAATCTCCGCACTAGAGGAGCTTACACTCTAATGTCCCCTCACAGTCACACACTATTATTATATATGGACCGATACTATTTATTCCAGACCGACTACCAATACTTCTCCTCAAGTACTCACAGCGACCAATTACAGATACTTTTTTTGTGTCATGTGACAGTGTGTCTAAAACAATACAGGCTAATGACTCTAGGACACAATGATTTTTAGGGTCTCAGCAGGGCAAATGCAAAGGGTCACACCAGGGGCAGATGCGGATAGTCTTAGCATTGCAGATGTGGAGAGTCTCACCAGGGGCAGATGCGCAGGGTCTCACTAGGTGCAGATGCAGAGGGTCTCACTAGGTGCAGATGCAGAGGGTCTCACTAGGTGCAGATGCAGAGGGTCTCAGGAGGGCAGATGCGAAGGGTCTCAAACAGGGGCAGATGTGGAGGGTTTCATCAGGGGCAGATGTAGAGGATCGCAGCAGGGCAGATGCGTAGAGTCTCAGGAGAGCAGATGTGAAGGGTCTCAAACAGGGGCAGATATGGAGGATCACAGCAGGGCAGATGCTAGTGGTCTCAACAGGGCAGATGTGGAGGATTGTAGCAGGGCAGATGCAGAGGGTCTTATCAGGGGCAGATGCAGAGGGTCTCAGCAGGGCAGATGTGAAGGATTGCGGTAGGGTCTCAGCCGGGCAGTTGCTGAGGGTCTCAGCAGGGCAGTTGCTGTGGGTCTCAGGAGGGGCAGGTGTAGAGGATTGTAGCAGGGCAGATGTGGAGGGTCTCAGCAGGGGCAGGTGCAGAGGGTCTTAGAAGGGCAGATGTGAAGGGTCTTAGCAGGGCAGATGTGGAGGGTTTCATCAGGGGCAGATGTAAAGGATCGCAGCAGGGCAGATGCGGAGGGTCTCACTAGGGGCAGATGCGGAGGGTCTTAGAAGGGCAGATGTGAAGGGTCTTAGCAGGGCAGATGTAAAGGATCGCAGCAGGGCAGATGCGGAGGGTCTCAGGGGCAGACATGGAGGATCACAGCAGGGCTTGGCTCCCTCCCCCCAGTCTCGGGCCCTGGTGCAGCCACACCGGCTGTGGGTCCGCCCCTGCTTCTGAAGCGATCATACCATGTGACAGCAATGTGATTATGAGAAATAATAAAGGGATGTGTCACTTTCCAGAATCTTGTGATTTGATCTAGAAGGAGGATTATTGGAAATAAGGTGGAAGTTTTGTTTGGGTGGGGTGACACAACGCTGGCTTCCTAAGAAGTCCACTCCCAGAACCGTTATCTCTGCGGCTGACTTTGATGAGAGCCATGAATCACAGAAGGGAATTCATGTCATACATGGAAGATGATAATCTCAGACAGTCTGGCGTATAGCATAGCTGGAGGAACACATGAGTGATATAGTTCCCGCCCACTTCCATGGCACTGGTGTGTACATCTGAATGTTGGGAAAGCTTATATGTCATAAAAATAAAGTTCCCATTCTTCATCACAAGGAACAATTCACGTCTAAGCCGCGTCATGTAGAGTATACTGTAGAAGAATGTCGCTAGCACACCAAGTGACCAAACTAACCAAACTAAACGTCTATTTATTGATGACGCACATTGTCAGGTAATCAAATGCTGGTCAGAAGGATGCCAAATGCTGGTCAGAAGGAGGCCAAATGCTGGTCAGAAGGAGGTCAAATGCTGGTCAGAAGAAGGTCAAATGCTGGTCAGAAGGAGGTCAAATGCTGGTCAGAAGGAGGCCAAATGCTGGTCAGAAGGAGGCCAAATGCTGGTCAGAAGGAGGTCAAATGCTGGTCAGAAGAAGGTCAAATGCTGGTCAGAAGGAGGTCAAATGCTGGTCAGAAGGAGGCCAAATGCTGGTCAGAAGGATGTCAAATGCTGGTCAGAAGGAGGCCAAATGCTGGTCAGAAGGAGGCCAAATGCTGGTCAGAAGGATGCCAAATGCTGGTCAGAAGGAGGCCAAATGCTGGTCAGAAGGATGCCAAATGCTGGTCAGAAGGAGGCCAAGTTAAATGCACCTGTATATAAACACTGAATGATTTTAGAAGCGTCTGGAGCTGATGTCCAGTCAAGTGGAAAGGCAATGACACAAAGCCGATTGCCGGGGTTATTACCTCAGACAGAGTTTTATTGACAAGTCTCCTGAGAACACAGGAAGAGGTTCCTGACCAAACTGCGTTGTAGAGATAAAAGTAGAACTTCTGAGAAAAAAAGTTTTGATCAGTTCCAGTCAGCAGGACAGGAAGTGGAGTTAATCTCTGTAAGGGAACCTTGCATAGCAGTAAAAACCTGACAGAACTTCCAATTCTTCCCAATCTAACACTAGAAAAAAAACGTTTCTGCCTTGGTATACACTGCGAGTGCCTGCAATCAGATGCACATGATATTCGGGTATTAAGCAGCCACTGGAACAGCGACTCCCCCATCCAAGCTATACAGGATGGATGGATTCTGTGGGGCCGAACAAGAGACATTCTAAACGTGTTTGACCATCTATAGTTTCGGTAAGTCTAAGGCTCACCACACACGTTACAATCTGATTGTACAATCTCCTTTAGATCTATCACTAAGTATGTAGTACAAGGGCCTGCCTGATTGGATATCCATAGATGAAATAGTTACGGTTGGTACTCATATTACATAGTTATGGTAGATCTAAAATTGATCACGTGCATGGGGACCCTAAGGGAGATTGTACAATCAGATTGTATAGTGTATGGCCTGCTTTAGTGAGTTGAGACTATAGTCAATTGCAGTGGCGGATCTATGGAACAATTGGCCCTGGTGGAAGATTTTTTTTTGCCCCCCCCATGCCCGCTCCCCATTCTTACAATGCCCGTCCTGCCCACCTATAACCATTACCATTCTGCATTTCTGTATAGAGGACTACAACTCCCAGCATTACTCTCTACAGAAAAGCAGAGTAGTAACAGCTATAGGGGACTACAACTCCCAGCAATACTCTCTATAGAATTGCAGAATGGTAACGGCTATAGGGGACTACAACTCCCAGCAATACTCTCTACAGAAATCCAGAATAGCGTTCTTTCACATAAAGAACCCGGTCCCTCATGTCATGTCTACTTGACCTTTGGGGGGTTACATAGTTCAACACACGGTTACATAGAATGGACAATGATTCATATAATGTTCCGTACTATAACCATAAACACATGATACTGTGTCAGCCTGTGCGATTTTCTCCTGAAATTGGCGTGTTCCATCCCTATAAGAGTGTCTGGCTGAGATATTCTCCTCCAGACCTCCAGATCATTACCAAGGAGATTCAGTTGTATCCAAACCCCAGAAGCAGAATGTCATATATCACAGTTCACCGGTCCTTACATCTGCTGATGTCATTGTTCTTATATGCCACATAAGCCACGAGGTAAATGTCATTTATCTAATATGTGCATGTAACCATATAAGGTCAATGATGTCACTGCATCCCGCCCCTTTGCTTACATCAAGCTGTGGGTGGGGATTCCCCCAACAGCTGCTGATTTGGTGACAAAGAAGACGCTGTTTCTATGTTTGGTAAGGGCTCCTTCCGGGTTCAGAGGAGCCCAGGTTGAGCTTGTCCCTGATCAGAAAGATTAGGGA
Organism: Nanorana parkeri; assembly: GCF_000935625.1. Lineage (NCBI taxonomy): Eukaryota > Metazoa > Chordata > Amphibia > Anura > Dicroglossidae > Nanorana > Nanorana parkeri. The sequence goes on along the minus strand of NW_017306860.1, from coordinate 822,907 downwards.
TTAGTAGATGGGGCACTCAGTGAAGATTTGGAACACTCAGTAGAAGACCCAGGGAACTCAGTAGAAGATTTGGGGAACTCAGTAGAAGACTCGGGGGACTCAGTAGGCGATCCGGGGCACTCAGTAGGAGACCCGGGGAACTCAGTAGAAGACCTCAGTAGAAGAACTCAGTAGAAGACCCGGGGAACTTAGTAGAAGATCCGGGGAACTCAGTAGAAGACCGGGGAAACTCATTAGGAGGCCCGGGGAACACAGTAAAAGACCCGGGGAACTCAGGAGAAGACCCGGGGAACTCAGTAGAAGACCCGGGGAACACAGTAAAAGACCCGGGGAACTCAGGAGAAGACCCGGGGAACTCAGTAGAAGACCCGGGGAACTCAGTAGAAGACCCGGGGAACTCAGTAGGAGACCCGGGGAACTCAGTAGGAGACCCGGGGAACTCAGTAGGAGACCCGGGGAACTCAGTAGGAGACCCGGGGCACTCAGTAGGAGATCCGGGGAACTCAGTAGAAGATCCGGGGAAACTCAGTAGAAGATCCGGGGAAACTCAGTAGAAGATCCGGGGAAACTCAGTAGAAGATCCGGGGAAACTCAGTAGAAGATCCGGGGAAACTCAGTAGAAGATCCGGGGAAACTCAGTAGAAGATCCGGGGAAACTCAGTAGAAGATCCGGGGAAACTCAGTAGAAGATCCGGGGAAACTCAGTAGAAGATCCGGGGAAACTCAGTAGAAGATCCGGGGAAACTCAGTAGAAGATCCGGGGAAACTCAGTAGAAGATCCGGGGAAACTCAGTAGAAGATCCGGGGAACTCAGTAGAAGACCAGGGGAACTCAGTAAAAGACACGGGGCAATCAGTAAAAGACCCGGGGCACTCAGTAAAAGACCCAGGGAACTCAGTAGAAGGCTCAGGGCACTCAGTAGAAGGCTCAGGGCACTCAGTAGAAGGCTCAGGGCACTCAGTAGAAGGCTCAGGGCACTCAGTAGTAGACCCGGGGAACTCAGTAGAAGACTCGGGGCACTCAGTAAAAGACTCTGAGCACTCAGTAGAAGACCTGGGGGAACTCAGTAGTAGAACCGGGGCACTCAGTAGAAGACCTGCTCTGGGTTCTAGGGTCTAGCAACACCTCTGGTCACTTCCCTACAAGAAGTTAGATGATCACTGAACATTTGGCAGCACCAACAAGTACTTGTTTTCTGCATTTATGGAGCACATATAACGAAATGCTTTCATCGGTATATTTTACAGACCGAAAGGGCGGCAGAGAGAGAAGTTCATTGTCAGACTTTAACTTCACTGCATTAGCTGACCTATAAGAGGAAAAAAAAGGAACTGTGTTGCAACACTCAGCATATGTAAAGGTTAAAAAAAGTCACAAAAGCCAACCACTGTGCTATGAGAATATTATTTCCATATCCCTTCGAGGATTTCTTCTGTGATCAATGACAAAGAGCTGGTCACATGTTCTCTACCATTGTGGACTGACACCAGCCAACCGTTGGTCAGATCTGCTGAATGGCTGGAACTACCTGAACATCATTCCCCCAAATATCTCCCGAACGGCTTACGGTTACACTAAAGCTGGCCATGCACCAGAAGACATCCGATTTTTCAATAGTTACTGGGGTCAAACTGAGGACCATTTTTGGCCACAGTGATGAAAAAAGGAAGGACCAGGATGGAACATTTGTCTTGAATGAATGAAATCCTAACAGTGAATCTGGTTCTTATTTCAGAAACTCCATTTATTCCTCAACCAAACAATAAAATCAAACATCATTTCCAAAGACATTCATCAAGTCTCTGATGACATTATCGAATGTTCTTCTATTAATCGAGTGTTTTTCATATAAATGTAAGTACACTATATTATCAAAAGTATTGGGACGCACATGAACTCTAATGGCATCCCAGTCTTAGTCCGTAGGGTTCAATATTAAGTTGGCCCACCCTGTGCCGCTATAACAGCTTCAACTCTTCTGGGAAGGCGTCCACAAGGTTTAGCAGTGTATCTATGGGAATGTTTGACCATTCTTCCAGAAGCACATTTGTGAGGTCAGGTACTGATGTTGGACGAGAAGGCCTGGCTCGCAGTCTCCGCTCTAATTCATCCCAAAGGTGTTCTATCGAGTTGAGGTCAGGACTCTGTGCAGGCCAGTCAAGTTCCTCCACCCCAAACTCACTCATCCATGTCTTTGTGGACCTTGCTTTGTGCACTGGTGCGCAGCCATGTTGGAACAGGAAGAGGCCATCCCTGAACTGTTCCCACAAAGTTGGGAGCATGAAATTGTCCAAAATGTCTTGGTACGCTGATGCCTTAAGAGTTCTCTTCACTGGAACTAAGGGGCCAAGCCCAACCCCTGAAAAACAACCCCACACCATAATCCCCCCTCCACCAAACTTCACACTTGGCACAATACCGTCAGGCAAGTACCGTTCTCCTGGCAACCGGCAAACCCAGACACGTCCATCGCATTGCCAGATAGAGAACCCTCCAGAGAACATGTCTGCACTTCTCTAGAGTCCAGTGGCGGCGTGCTTTACACCACTGCATCCGACGCTTTGCATTGCACTTGGTGATGCAAGGCTTGGATGCAGCTGCTCGGCCATGGAAACCCATTCCATGAAGCTCTCTATGGACTGTTGTTGTGCCAATCTGAAGGCCACACGAAGTTTGGAGGTCTGTAGCTATTGACTCTGCAGACAGTTGGCGACTTCTGTGCACTGTGCGCTTCAACATGTGCTGACCCCGCACTGTCATTTTACGTGGCCTACCACTTCGTGGCTGAGTTGCTGTTCTCAGTTGCTTCCACTTTGTTATAACACCACTAACAGGTGACCGCGGAATATTTAGTAGCAAGGAAATTTCACGGAACTCCTGAATCCAATGATTTGGAGGGGTGTCCCAATACTTTTGGTAATATAGTGAGAGCAGCTTCAGTCTCCCTTTTTTCTTTCTGATAAAAGGCTTACTTCTGGAGTGGGCACGCCAGCTGTTGTGGAACTACAAGTCCCATGAGCCATTGCAAGACTGACAGTCACAGGCATGATTCCCCATAGACAGAGGCATGATGGGATTTGTGGTGTCACCAATGCTGTAGTGCTGAGGTTGCCGACGCTGGCCACCCTAGACAGCACTGTCTCAGACACCAGAGGACCCATTCCATTTCTTGCTAACCTACATCTTTCAACTGCTGCAAGTTGGCAGTTTCCAGTGAGGGCCAGAGGACAGGTTTAGGGATTGCATTATGACAAGTGCATTTCTTCCATAATATGGAAAAGCAAAGTGAGCCTTCCTGTAGGTTTGGGCCATAGAACTGCAGAGGTCGGACGTTGGTCTGCAGCGGCCCGTAGTAATGATACGTTTACAGACATCTCAGCTATGATAGCTGGACATGATCGGCTGCATGTTCTGTTTATATTGTGGTATGGAACATCTGGACGGCCTGTCACTTGTTTTCCAGTGGCGGCAAAACAAACTGCTCCCAACAAACATGACTGCTAAACACTGACAACGCTTAGTCCTGGTCAGCTGCAAACTACAACCCAGCTGAACACAGACCGAAAATTTCCAACTTGTCCCTTTGCTTTTCTTTCTATTCTCCCTAAAAAAACAATTCACAGGGTTAGAAATGCACACGCGTGATCTGATTGTACTTCAATCCAACCGGAATATGGAGAATATTGCAGAACTGAAAGACATGACTGAAGACTCCAATATATGGGAGCTGCTATACCTGTCCATCAAGTCCTGAGATTTACACAGCTCTGTCACACAGCACAATCTTGTCTGGAAGGGCAGGAGACTTGATTTCTGCAGTTGAAGGAGAGGTTCAGGGTGAATAGAATATTACACATTCATATTCGCCCCGATAGAGTCCCACGGCAGCTCTTAGCCTCTGCTCCAGGCAGAGAGCAAACAGGGGTGTCCCTAGCATAATTGTCACCTAAGGCAGGGGTGGCCGGCATCCTGTTTAGCTCACTGATGTCACTGGTTGCCAAGAGCTGGGTGGGACGCCTGCCAGAGCGTCCCAGGTTTCTAAGAGCTGGGAGAGGAGATGTGTATTGCTAGGGACGCTTGAAGGGGGGTGGCAAGCACTGCCTACTGCCCCATGTGGCCCAAAAAGATGCCGACTGAGGCATCAGTCTCAGGCTGCCTCATTATAGGGACAGCCCTTACTGCCAATCACCGCTCCCCATATGATATCTTCCGACCCCTGTTCCTCCAGGCTTAGGAGAGGACAGGCATGGCTGGCCAGTGGTCAATGAGGCAGCCAGGGTCTATCCTGACTGCCAGGATCCTTCTTGATACCAATTCAAATTTGATACTCCTGGTTACCATGCAGAATAACGTTCCCTCATGTATATGTATACTTGTAAAGTATAATAGAAGCAATGTTTTCAAAGTATTAACAAACAGTGATGATAAAATGATTTGGGGTCACCTGATCTCTTCCACATGTATGTGTATTAGGTATTAAAAGACTACGGTTCCCCTTTAAGGACAACGTTCATCGTTTCATGCTTCCTTGTGTTGCCACATTCTCTCGTTTTGTAACTTTGTAAGTAAATAAAACAGAAAAGCGGTTTCCTGGCTAATTGTATAACTTGTTTCCTCTGTCAACCGACAATGGACGCATTGTACTGTGTACGCAGCAATGAATTCAAATCAGATCACTTCATACTATGAGAACAGTTGTCGGACCGCCACGCCTTTCATTCGCTTCCCCTCCCCCCTCTTCTTGGCATCTTGTCGTTGTAGCACACCTGCAACCCAAAACTCCAGGTTACTGTATAATGTCTTCCACCCTGATTACCTCCATCGTATGTCAGCGCGTAAAGGGAGCCAAATTGTGCAAGGCGTGAGCAGACTGCACATGGCGCATTGACTTAAAGGGAAAGTGTAGCTTTTTTTATTGTGAAATTGTTACTACTGTTGCAGACATTGCCCAGCAAAGCATTTCTTGACTGCTGAGGATGATAGTAAAGTGACACTGAACTCAGGGGTTAAAGTGACATTAAAGCCACAAATGTTTCCCCCTTCCCCCCCCTGCTGCTTTAAGGACTTACCTTAACGATGCCTCTTGATCTGATCATCTTCTTCCTTCCACTTGCATTCAGCAATCCCTCCAGTGCTGGTGCCGGTCTCTGATCCATCGCAGACTCCAAGTGTCCCACGGTGTCTGCCCAACCTGCATGCTCCTGTCTGCGTGCATTCACCTCCACTGTGTCTCTCCTCTTCTCCCAGCTGAAGATATCTACTGCACATGTGCCCGCCTCATCATCCTGCACAGCTGCCCGAGAAGCTTCAGATCGTCAGACGGGAGCGAGCGGCGGAGACAGAGATACGTTTTTACTAGCAGTAGATATATGCAAAAACAAAGGAGAGTTTAATTCTACTTTAATCTTAAAAATACATCCAAGTACCTTACGTTTTAACAATACTGGACTTTATTTGTGTATCACTCGGCTGTAGATCCTCAAATCATCTCTGAATTGGTGGTGACACTGTCCTTCCTGCTGGAGGGGGGCTACATTTGTTCCCCATAGTCCCTGTGTGTGTTGTAAAGTAGCCACCGCTCCAAGCTCGCTCCCCTGATGGACTACAATCTCACGTTTAGTTTACTAATTTGTATTGAGATTGTAGTCCATCACAGGAGGGAGCTTGGAGCGGCGGCTACTTTACAACACACACAGGGACCATGGGGAAGAAACGTAGCCACCCTCCGGAAGGAAGGACAGTGTCAGCACTGGCAACACATCAAAATATAAAATAGGAAATACAGTCACTAGAGTAACATAGTAACAGAAATGTTTAGGCTGCTGTGCTGCGGTGGAAACAACCTAAACAAGTAGATACAATCCAAACACTGTATTATCATGATGTCATAGGTAATGTAAAGAAAATAGATTCAACTGAGGACTATTGCCAACAAACAATCACTGACAAAGTAACAGAAATGCTTCAGCTGCTGCAAAGTGGATACGTTCCAGCCTAATAGATAGTGGCATAGTGGTTCGCACTTCTTCCTGCAGCACGGGGGGTCCCTTGTTCAAATCCCAGTCAGGACACTATCTGCATGGAGTTTGCATGTCCTCCCTGTGCATGTGTGGCTTTCCTCCCACACTCCAAAGACATGCTGGAAGGTTAATTGGCTCCTGTCTAAATTTGCCCTCATATGTATGTATGTGAGATAGGAACCTTAAAATTGCGTGTGCCCATGCAATGGTGAAAAACTATGGTACTCAATTCTGAATTGAGAAAGCTGGTTGGATGACCAGTGAAACCTCCTTTAAGAAAAATACAAGTCCAGTTGCCTTGACGTATTTTGTACAGATATGCCCACTCCTTTATGCATGTAGAAGGGAAGAGGGGGAGGTTTATCCAGCCCTGTCTTGCCTGGTGTCCTGTGTGAGCATTATTATCCTAGAAAAGAAAGTGTTACTGACAGAATTTCCAGATAAGAATATATTAGAACAAATCCTGACAATATAAAACGAATGGCGCCACTACTACACATGTATCCCCACAAAAAAAATCATTTTGTTTCATTTCAGATTTCAGATCCGAAATTCGATTTGGTTTGTTATTCGAATTTCCTATCTGTTTGAATTTTCGTTTTTGAACAACCCACAACAGGAAGTCACATGACCTTTCCTGAACCAGAACAGCCCAAAAAAATCTGATAGGCCAGAGAACAGTCACATGTCCCACTTGAACGAAATTCGTATAGATCCGAAGTTTCGTTAAATGTACATTCGTAGTCGTTCACATTTAGACGTGTTTGAATTCGGACGCATCCGAATGTCCAAATTTATCATGTCATATGAATACCCATGTGGAACGAAAATACATTTACATGTCTAGCCACCAACGACATCTCATTGGGTCATGTGGGGGGCTATTCTGGCCAGAGCGCCCCAGGTTGTTGGGCAGAATGCTGGACAGAGGTACCGTGCACACCACTCCACCAACTCACCTACCCTTTGCTGCAATATGTTCCATTTTTGCGTTTTGAGTTTAGATATGCTTTAACCATTCCCCAAGCACAGGGTCACTTTTAGCCACATTAGCTGTTTCAGATGCACTTTTCTTCAGAACAGACAGCCTAAGCAGACTGTCTTTGATATGCAAATTCTGACTTTTTGTCAAAAGTCAACGGCCAAGCCCTCATCTGCATTTCTAACCACTCCCACTGACTGCTGACATACTCAGAGCGGTGACATGTGACGGCCATAGGAAAGACAGAGGTGACTTCTATATATGAGCTATGACCGACATCCTGGCTTCACCTTATGTGTGCTGTAGGAGGCCATGTTACACCTTGGGGAGAAATAACCGCGTCTTCAGGGACAGACTGACGCAGAGTTTTTGTTTACTGATCTGGAATCGGTGAGATGTTTATAAGATGAACAGTGCAGATTTGGCAGCAGTTTCTGTAAACATTGGCAAAGGAAATGGATGCTTTGAAGCTGGGCGGGCATAAAAAACAAATACATACAAACTTTGACATTACCGTTTATGAGATCATTTGCCTATGTAGCCCAGCAACTTCAGAAGCTGGAATTCAACTGTTAGTAGTTTAAGGAACTTATTAGATTTACCTGCAGCAGACTAATGGGATCATCTCAGTAGAGGCAAAGTCACTGGACTGGAACGTCAGGGTGGCTTTTTAATGACAAAAGGTGGATTTTTTTTGCAGAGTTTGCAGACTTGTTAAGTTACTTGAAAGTCCACTTTAAAAATAAGTTTGACTCACCTTTTGTTAGCACAGTAGAGGATCTAAATCCAGACCAAGTGGTTTTTACTCTTTTTAAATTCACAGCTTTTATTAAAAAAACCCTGGTGATCCTGCCATGAAGCTCCTTGTTCAAGCACTTCCTGTTATAGAGCGACAACTGTCTCCTACTTATGCTCTTTCATTGTCACTGTGTCAATTATTCCCGAGGTCAGTGGCATAACAATCGCCATAACGACCCAGGCGGCCCTAAGGGGCCCGGCCAGGGCATCCCTCTGATGCCGTGTGGGCCGCCTGGGTCGCTATGGCATGTAAGGGTGCTGGCTGTCACTGACACAGCTCAGCAGCGGCTGTGAAGATCACTGACAACCTGTCAGTGATGTGTGCAGCGGCCGCGGCGCGTTTCCCCTCACAGCTGCTGCGGAGCTGTGTCAGTGACAGCCAGTAGCTGCGGCAGAAGAGGCTGGCGTTCACAGTGAAGGAGGAGGTGGGGCCGGCCTAAGAGCAATCCCGCCTCCTATTACATCACTGGCCAGCGACCTAAGAGCAGGCGGGGCCCGTCGACAGTAGAGGTGGCGAGGCCCAGGGACGGAAGAGGAGGCGGGGCCCGGCGACCACGGATGCGGACAGCGCTGACAGGTAAGAGGTGTACAGCCCATCTGAGACCCTGCAGAGCCCACTATAGAGATTCTAGGGTGGAGAGGTGGGCTGTTTGGTATATCAGGTGGGCTCTGCAAGTTGCATAACTAGCAATCACGGGGCCCCATACAAAATTTTGCTAACATATTATTATGATTAATAAATCATCATCAACATCATGTGTATGCTGATTATTATCAATATATGGGTTAATTTAAAAATCTCACTACAGTGATAAACAGTGCTCTGGCAATTTAAGGGGTTTACTTTTCAATATTCACCCAAGATTCACCTATTTTTCAACTGAAATCTTAGGGTAGAATTGGTGAAATTTGTGGATGAAAACATTGATAAAAAAGACCCCTGAATGTCACGCAGGTAGTGTTTAGATTAGCTTTAGGTGATTGTTTTTACTTGTTTCTTTCTAAAACCTGGTGGCAGTCAGGAAAGTTTCACTCCATGCAGCCTAAGACCAATACATGGTTTCTGTGGGATCATTCGCATCATGCAACAGTTTGGTCTGTGCTGACACCTTAACAGCTTCACCCAGATGCTGTATATTGCATGCTGAATGGCAGCAGTCTTTCCATAAAGGTCACTGAAGTTCAGAAGGGTGTGTCTTGGCATTCCTGGAACCCTTGAGGTCCTTCTTAAGAATGGTGTGCACACCTCCCCTGATTGTGTCTTAGCTTCAGCCTTTCCTGGAGGAAGCTATCTGCTCCCAGCAATGCTGACTGTGTTACTGGCAGGAAGTGAGTGGCAATGGAAAAAATCACTGTGGATTTATGGAGTGAGTCATTACACAGCACACGCCTTATTTACATGCTTTCTGTACAGTTCAGATTGCTCTAATATGTGTCATTGATATTAGTCAACATAGTATCAGTCGTCAAAATTAATATAAGACTTCCTTTAGCCAAACTGCCAGATACTAAGTTAACCACTTTGCTACTGGACCCATTTTTAATTTTTCATACACGTTAAAAATTGAATAATTTTTGGCTAGAAAACTGATTTAAACCTCCAAACAATTCTGACAGAAGAGGCCCTGCAGAATAAAAAAAAATGCTAGTTGCATTTAATTTAGTTGCAAATTAATAAATAGTTGCAATTTTATATGTTGCACAATTTTTGCTCAAATGTTTATCAAATCAATATTTCAGGATAAAATACACTAACATGAATCTTAGGGCACACATACACAACCAAATACCCTTTTTTTCTTTGTAAAATATATAAGAGGAGGTTGTGTTGGGTAAATAGATACCAAATATGTCAAACCATAAAATTGCGCGCTCCCGTGAAATGGCAAAAAACGACAGTACCCAAAAATTGTCCAATTGCGATGCTTTAAAAGCCTTTACTGCTCATCGCTTTAGAGCCATCAGTAAAGCCCCGTTCACATTGAGCGATTTATCGCGCGGTAATTCCCGCGATATCGCGGCAAATTACCGTGCGATATCGCTCTTCAATGCATTTCAATGGGGCAAAGGGTCCTGCTGTCGCGGGTTGTGTGTCGCTACAGCAGGACCCTTTTTGGAGCGGATTTAGCCACGATTCAAGCTTGGACGCGATATCGCGCGGCAAATCTCGCAATATCGCGCAATATGCAAATCGCGCGACAAACGCGCGATTTGCATATCGCGGAGTGTGAATGGGGCCTAAGGCCCCATTCACACTGAGGCCCCGTTCACACGTAGAGATTTATTGCGCGGTAATTCCCGCGATATCGCGGCAAATTACCGCGCGATATCACTCCCCAATGCAAGCCAATGGGGCAAAGGGTCCTGCTGTCGCGGGTCCTGTGTCGCTACAGCAGGACCCTTTTTGGAGCGGATTTAGCCGCGATTCAAGCTTGCTCAATGCAAGCTTGAACGCGATATCGCACGGCAAATCTCGCGATATCGCGCAGTGGGAACGGGGCGCAGTGGGAACGGGGCCTGAGCGATTTATGGAGCGATAGGCAACTCTTTGCCTATCGCGCAGTGGGAACGGGGCCTGAGCGATTTATGGAGCGATTTTTGCAGCGATATCGCTCATATTTCCACGCGATATCACTCTATGTAGCTTCTCCAATCGATTGCAATGGAGCTGTTCACATCTCGTCGCTCAATATCGCTCAATATCGCTTGTAGCTCGTCGCTGGTAGCTTGTCGCTCCTACATGACCCTTTTTTCGAGCGATTTTGAGCGATATTGCTCCTGATTGCATACAGCCCAATAGGAAAAAGTTGCGCGATGTCGCTCAATATCGCTCGTCGCGCAATATCGCTCAAAATCGCTCGATTTTCATGTCGCTCAGGTCTCGTTCACACCTAGGCGTATTGCATATGCGCGTCTGTCGCGCGTTTTTTTTACCGCGATTCGCGGTAAAAAAGTCGCGTGACAAACGCGCATTTCTGAAGGCTACTTGGCTGTATCCCAATGGAAACGCGCAACAAAACGGCCCAAAGTAGTACCTGTACCTTTTCAGGCGTGGGCCGTTTTGTAGCGCGTTAGGGACGGGCGGAAATACGCCAAGGTGGGAACGAGACCATTGAATACAATAGGATTTATATTTTTGAGCGTTTTGTAGAGCGTTTGTCGAGCGTAGAACGAGCTACAAAACGTTCAGGTGTAAACGAGGGCTTAGTGATGGCATTAGAATGATTGCTCTCACTCCAGTGTTCATGGCAATATGTAACAAGTATGCGGGTGTTTGCATATACTGTATATGTGCATGTAGTTGTGGCGGAAGGTTTTAAATCAATATTTTCTTTTTTATTTATATCACTTACATTTTTTAAACTTTTTTTTCTTTTTTACTTTTTACACTTAAAGTGACACTAAACTCGAGAGTTAAATCTTACAAATGCATTCAAATACCCTAACTAGCTCCAAGCTCACTCCTGTGATGGACTACAATCTCAATACAAATTAGGAAACTAAACATGAGATTGTAGTGCATCACAGGAACGAGCTTGGAGCGGTGACTTTACAGGACACACAGGGATCATAGGGAACAAAAGGAGCCCCCTTCCAGAAGGAAGGACAGTGTCAGCACCAATTCAGAGATGATTTGATGATCTACAGTCGAGTGATACACAGATAAGATACATTTTTAGTTAATAGTTAAGGTACTTAAATGCATTTTTAAGATTTAACTCCTGAGTGTAGTTTCACTTTAACTTTTTTTGCTATAACAAAGGGGGTTAGCAAGACCCCTATGGGATAGCACACATAGAGTGACAGGTACTTTTTATGGAGACATCCGGAGTCTATTAGACCCCCCAATGTCACCTATGGAACCCTTTGAAGCTTGTACAGATTGTTCTTCACCAGCTTTTTCTCTGGCAACAGGAGCCGGAAAAATTGACAGGCTGAAACCGGAAGTGACAAAATAAACTTCACTTCGGTTTCAGTTACTGGAAAGGTAATCTCCCTTTAAAACCATCTGCACACACCGCCGTATCATGGGCCCCGGTCATGGGCCCACATAGGCGACAGTAGAGCCCATGATAGCCAGTGGCGGAGGGCAGAACATAGTGTACTTCAGAACCATACAAGTGAACACGTGTATGCAAAAGCTTGCCACTGGCTGAAGAAAATGATTCCAAAATGATACTGCAACAGCCATGATCTTGGTATCAGCCACTTCAATACCAGACATTTACAAATGTACATTGGCACACAAGTGGTTAAAGCAAACATTTTAAGTAGATTCGAAGGTCAGTCCACCTAAAACTGATGCTGAAAGTTCTGTTAGATGATGGGTAGATAAAAACGAAATCTTCTGGGGTGAGTTCTCAGGTCTGAACACCTGCTGTGCTCCTTATAAAGGGGGTTCCCACTGTACCTGTTAGATATTGTATTTGTTTTTTATTATAGAGAATGTAACCGGAGAACCTGGAACACATACAAGTGGGCAGGAAATACAGAAACTCCCATGTAGACTGAAACTTGCAGGGACATGTCTCTGTTGGAGCAACCAAGACATATAAGAAGGCAGGAGCTTAGCCAGCCCACCGGGTCACATCTATAACTAAAAAAAACAACACTTTTTGTGTGTTCTGAGCCTTAGTATATATAAATAATTAATTTTAATATCCCTCTGTTACACTATAGTGCTTACTATACTGAGGGCCTCAACTTGGATCCAAACCTAGTCTTCTACTGACGTCTTGCCCTCTAGTCAACAGTTCAATGGCAGAACCTCAGTGGCCAGTAGAAACTTTCACATTGGACTGTTGAGCTGGCCATACATGGCATTTTTTCTCATTCAGTCCTGCAGACCGAACAGGAAATAACACCTTTGTCAAACTGCAAATGTTCCTACTCCTCATATCCCACCGAATGATAGAATGACCTGCCAGATAGGGCAGCACACAAGCTGCCATGGCAGATGTTACGCAAAGTGCACCACCATTTTTCCATATTCTACTGCAAATACAGTCTTGACTTGCACACTATGTCTGACTTTTCTGCAGCCCAAATAAAGGAATTCATATAGAATGCACTTCATCTGACCTCTGGTAGGAGATCTCCCTCTCCCATAACATATGCTGATAAGTTAAGTTGGGAACTTTGTAAGGACTGGAATGTGAACACTGGCTGACTCTTTAGGTGAATTATAGATGCAAACATCCATTCCAACATTCAGGATCCAGGAGCCCCCAGCCCCCAGCCACAGTCATGTAGGGTTACTCTCAAAATCCTTTTCTCAATCCTGTCCTGTCCAATCCTGTCAGAATACGTTACTCTGTTTTAGCTGATCTCTTTGACAAAATAAGCACTAAAGCCTTCATCAGCTAGAGTGGGGTACAATTTTTGCACTTCATTAATTGCCAGAGTTGGGCTATAAATGACACATGCACCTGTAGCACAAGAGGGAGACAGCACAGCAAAGAATCAAGCAGCAAGAGGTTACAGTCCTTTCCACAAGCACTGTGGGAACCATCTGTCTGCAGCAGTTCACGTCAAGCACTGATTAGAGGTAGCTTAACTATTTTCAGAATACCATTAACAGTTCACTGTCTGATTTACCTGTTCCTAATCATTACAAATATCAGCAGAGCGGATACATTAATGAGGGTTGCTGGGTAGAGCCCTCAGCCTTGCTTTTTACAAGTCATTAAATGCTGATTATTTCAGTGGAAGCTGCTACTCTCTAAGGACATCATCCAAGGCACAAACAGCCATTCAAACATTCATAACCAGCAGCCAATTAGCAGTATCATGTAGAGTATTAGAGATGCATTAACCATTGGAGTAAGGGGAAAGTCTCATTACATGGCAGTCGTTTCTGCATTCCTGCATTACTCAGTAGATGTATGCTGTATGAAACGGATTTGATTTTCTTAATGAAAATTACATTATCAAGCAAGATTTTACCATCCAGCAGAGTCTGAATTTTTACTCTCTTTTAAAGGAAATGTATGGAGTTTTTTTTTTACACAGTTCCCTTATTTATTATTGTTAGAGCTAAGAGGGGAAAAAAGGATTTCACATAAATATGTAATATTATAAATATGTATTATGTATTTTTATATCCAACCAACAAGGGGAGCTCTAGGCTCCCTATATTTCCCTGGGACTCTTAAAGGCATCCATACCTATGGTACAAGCTGTCTTTTATAGAGACCATGTCACCAGACCATTAATTTCAACAAAAATCTTTGTAGAGGATTATATGTGCATTTCATGTATTTTAGGTATATGGTAGTTAGCTGTAAAGCCTCCTTTAGGTAGAGATCCAAAAGCCCTGCTGATGCACGTGGCCATCTTGGATGTGATGTCTTCTCTATGTGTCCCTGTCCAGAGCAACACAGCTTCAGAAAGTACAACCACCAGCATCTCTTCATCCTGCTCTTGTGTGCCGCAGTCCCATTCATTCCTCTGAGGAACCATACTTATGACAGCCTCCAGTGGTCCTGCAGAGTATGGTTCTTCCCACAGGGGAGCCACAGATGAAGAGGACACAGCAAGGATGCTTTTTTTTAAAGCATGGATGTATAGCTCCAGGCAGGGCAATGAAGATCAGGATCAAGGACGACAGTAAGTTTTTCTTTAGGTGGGCTGCAACAAGGAGGTGTAGGCATGCCTTAAAGGATAAATTGTTCTAAAGTTACAGCTGTCCTCTAAGATACTTCATAAAAAATCTGAATATGTGTCACCATTGGAAAATGTCCCCTCCTCCGTTTCTGGTGACAACTGTAAAATGTGGATTTCCCATCACTTGCTGCTCCAATGACAGTGGTTACCAGGGCAAAATGAGAGGATGAATCTTCCTAGAAGGTATACAGATAGCAATAAAAATCTGACAGGTATTCTAAATATACCCCACTACATCCTAAACGGAAAAAAACATTTTTTTGGCTATACATACACTTTAATGACAGCAATGTGGGTTGGCCAGGGAAGGGCTCTTATATCAGCACAAGGTATTTGTATTTACATTACAAGGCTGAGTGGGTGTAATGTGGATTATGTGTGAATTTCAATGTTATTACCTATTGGGCATCCTATTCCAAAACCTTGGCCAATCATATGGAGTAAATTTGCAGAAATAACAGCCTCCACTCTTCTGAGAAGGCTTTCTGCATGCTTTTTGAGGGCATCTGCAGGAATTTGTGCCCATTATCTAAAAGAGCATTTGTCAGGTCATGTACTGATGTTGAATTAAAAGACCTGGATCACAGCTTTCCAGTAGGGCAGAGGTCATGTACTGATGTTGGATGAGAAGATTTGGATCAGTTCACGATCCAGTTCCTCCCAAAGGTGTTCAATAGAGTTGAGGTCAGGTACTGATGTTGGTTGAGAAAACCTGGCTCACACCTTTCTACTTCCTCTCAAAGGTACTCAGTAGGGTTGGGGTCCTGTTCTGATGTTGGATGAGAAGATATGGCTCACAGTCAGCGATCCAGTCCCTCCCAAAGGTGTTCAATAGGTTGGAGAAGACCTCACTTTTAGCCTTCCAATAAATCCCAAAGCTGTTCAATAGGGTTGAGGTCAGGGCTCTGTGCAGGTCAGTCAAGTTCCTCCACATATCTTTATAGAGCTGGCTTTGAACACAGGGGTACTGTCATGCTGGAACAAAAAAACTGACTCTACAAAACTGTTGCCACAAGCTTGGAAGAGCACAAACTGTCTTTGAATGATGTAGCAATAACAGCACCCTTCACTAGAAACACCTGAACTCAATAATTTGGCGAGTTTCCACATACTTTTGGCCATATACTGAAGGTGTGATGGTCAGGTGTCCACAAACTTTTGGCCATATAGTATACAAATAACTAGTGATTTTTATTAAAGCACAAATGCAGACACAGTAAACTGGATTTTTCTATCACCTACATCAGCATTTCATTTACAAACTATGCCCTTTTAATACATAAATTGGAAAGCAGTAATGTATTAATCTGGAAAACAAAGACAACACAAGCATTTCTTATAACATTTGTGGACTTTAACATTTTAACCAGAAACAGGTGCGTCTCCACCATCGACATGTACTGCTTAAGAGGCTTCCTGGAGGGAAGCAGGGGACATGTGTTTCCAATCTGTTTTGTAGGTTACTCCTAACATTTAGTCATCGTTTCCATTCCTCTGAAGAGTTGGATGTTGGAGGGGAAAAAAAAATTAAAATGTTTCAAAGGCATTTTCCAACCATCCCATCCCTGGAAGTCGCTCAATTTTAGCTGCAAGACTTCTGTTTAAATGCCTTTTTTCTTATACTCTAGCGGGCATTTGTGCCAGAATGCACAGATACTGCATACCTGCACTTCTGGAAATTAGTGTCATAGTTGACCAGCACAGGCTCCACTAGCATCAGTCACCATTTGTAAGTGCCCACCCTTACTTTCCTAGTGCCAAGGCCGCTGCTGCCCACCATGTTTATCTGCTGCTGCTGTTGGCTGGATTAGGGCAGTAATGATGGATGTGCAAAGCAGATCTCACTGGCAGGGGAGGGCAGCGGCATTGACACAGGTGGAAAAGTCTGACACTGTGCGCTGCAGGTGTTAAAAGAGCTGGTCAGGCTGCTAGAAGTAAGGAGACAGCTGAGGAGAGTGAATGGTGCAGGGGCTGCAGAGATAAACTGTGGAATACCAGTGAGCCTGGACAGGGTGGGGAGTGCAAAGACAAGGTATGAAAGAGGAGAGCTGTGGATGGGAGTGCAGAGGTAAGCTGTGGGATGCACATATAAGCTGCAGTGGGGGCAGTTAAATGGTGAGCTGTGGATAGGGGTGCAGAGGCAAGCTTAAGTGGGAGCAAGGAAGAGATGAGCTGTGGATGGGGCAGCGGAGGCAAGCTGGTGTAGTGAAGTGATGAGCTGCAGGTGGGGGTGTCAAGGTGAGCTGTAGTGGGAGCAGGGAAGTGATGAGCTGTGACGGGAGGTGCAGAGGTGAGCTGTAGTGGGGGCTGTAACACAAAAGCCCTTTAGTAAGTGGCATGATATTTGTATATGCAAAAAGCTATGCAAACTCAAATGATATCCAAGAGACGCAGGTTCTCTGGAAGAGATGACAATGTCCTGAAATGTGGTAGTACCCATACAGAACATTGTACTCCTGGTGAAGTAGGCAAAGCTATAAAACTGAAGGTACTTGGATATAGATCGCACTATCCCTGAAACAGCGCAAGACAGTGTACATGAGCTAACAAGGGGCATATTGATAGGAGAGAGCAGAGTAACAGATAAGCTTGTCTGCTGCTTCTCCTTTCACTGTCTTTTTACAGGCTGGTGAAGGACTAGACCTGCATGTGATATAGGGCTATCCTGTGTGCCAGAGCTATGTCAATCTAAGAACTGGATTGTACGGAAATACAAATCCTCAGATGGGCAAACAGCTCCCCTATATGTATTTCAGTGGTGTATTTAGAAGATCAGCTTTATGCAGGTGGTGCATACTTAATTGCACTTCTCTACAGCTCTGCTACTTTCCCACTATTATGCGGCGCACCAAAGAGATATAAAAAAAAAAAAGTGGGCGAGTTATTAAAAAAATAAAAATTATAATGCCCAGAATGCAATGGAAAATTAAGAGTAGATTGTTCACACAGTTCAATCACTTTTTCACTTCAAAGTTTTTAATACACACAGATGTTAAACAGTATCTGTGGCTTAAAAAAAAAAAAAAAA
This sequence comes from Nanorana parkeri, assembly GCF_000935625.1. Classification (NCBI taxonomy): domain Eukaryota; kingdom Metazoa; phylum Chordata; class Amphibia; order Anura; family Dicroglossidae; genus Nanorana; species Nanorana parkeri. Next base: position 805,413 of record NW_017306860.1, on the reverse strand, counting down.
AAAAAAAAAAAAAAAAGAAGAAGAAAAAAAAAAACGCAACACAGACCAGTAAACACAGTTATATTTGTTACGGTTTATTTCACTGAACATCCCAAATAGTACAAACTCTTAAAAATAACGGTGAATGGTCACCAGACCATGAATATCAACAACAAAAATATCTTCATTCCACATTTAGCATATTTTTGCATGTTATTGCCTTTGAAAAGCCTCCCCTTGTAGACATCAAATAGTCCTGAGACTGCTGCTAGGCGTCACCATCTTTGATTTAAATGTCAGGAGGACCGTCTACAATTTGATTATTCTGATTGCACTCTTTTCCCTTACATGAGAAATTACTTGTCTTTATCGCGAGTGCAGACACAACACAGGCCAATTACGTTTCTTGGGCTTTTTTTTTAAATTTCTTTGTATTAACAGACCATCTGCCATAAACGTTCATCATTATGCCCCTTGGGCTATAAGCTTCAATTTTGTATACCTTGTATTGCCCCTGAACTGGATTATTTTATTTTATTATCCTGTTAGGTTGTATTGTTGAAACTAACAATTATTGAATTAAATAAATGTCAGGAGGCCCAGCGGACTTCAAGCCGTCATTCAGGTGACACTATAGCAGAGGTAGGCAAACTCCGGCCCTCTAGCTGTGGTGCAACTACAAATCCCATAAGGCACTGCAAGACTGACAGACACAGGCATGCCTCCAAGTGGTAGATGCATGGTGGGATTTGTAGTTTCATTACAGCTGGAGTTTGCCTACGCCTGTTCTATAGTATTCCTCTTCCCCTGGCAGATATATAAAAGATTATGTAGAGAGGTATAGGGAGGGGTGGAGGAGCTGGTCCAGTGCAAATAGACACTCCCAGGAAAGCAGAAGGCTATGGCATGCAATAAAGCAGCGGCTGTGCTAAGGCAACGGCTCTTGGAGTAGTCCAATTTTGTAGAACATTCAAAAAGGCACATTGCAATTCAATACAAAATTTATAAAAATAAAAAAAAAATTAAAAAAAAGGACCCCCCCCCCCCCCAAAAAAAAAACACAGCAAGTAAGCATTTAAAAGCAGAATTCCATGGAAAATGATTAACCCTTGCAGTGGGGCTACCCCCACATTGCAAGGGTTAACTGCTAATTTTGCTCAGCTGGCCAGTTGCCGACAGCGCTCCCTCCAGCCTCCTAAACTGCAGCAATGGCATATCCCCTGGTGTCCCCACATTCTATACACTGTGTATAGGACATGATGATTTACAGGACCTTAGACTGCTTCAGTAGGCAGGGGAGAGGTTCCAGGGACCGGTCTAAGATCCAGCTGGCTCAGAGGATCAGATGAGTATAACTGTTATTTTTCATCCCTAGACACAAGCACTTAACCCTTTCCCCAGAGTTTCTTTAAAATAATAGTTTTCTGCATTACTCTGCAATTGGCAAGCTGGTGACAGAACTTTGGTCCGTTTATAAAAATCACATTTGATGTCTGCCCATAAATTTTAGAACCAGGCTTTGTTTTTTCTAAGTACCCCCTGGAACATTTTGTAAATACCCATTGATCCTGCCAGTAGAACTATTTGATGGGCAAGGCATATTTTGATGGGGTGACAACCCCCTACTTTCTGCAATGAAATGACTGCAGCTTTGTCACCCTTGCTGCTGCTGTAACCAGTGGTGTATCTTGGTTTTGTGCTGCCCTAGGCAAGACTAAACCCGAGCACCCCCCCCCATCCTTAATCTAAATTAGTCCCACCCCTTCCTGTTTAAGACATTTTGCATAACCTGTCTAACCTGCGCACGGTGTATCTAGATTCTGACAGGTTGTGCTATGTAGCGGGACGCTCTAGTTCTACCTTTGCAATAGCCACCTTCTCTGTTCCTGGTTTGATGGGCTCCCTAGTTCTGCAGCTGCAACACCGATCTTCTGCCTTAATATGCTGGGCCCTCTAATTCTGCAGTTACCCATCTTTAGCCTTGGCCGCTGGGCTCTGTAGCTCGCCCCGCTCTAGAGACATAACCCTGAATGGAGTTTATAGGCTGCACTTCCTCGATCTCACCACCACGGAGGTGCCGATGAGCACGACGACCATCTGGATCTCACCTCTGGGGATCCTGCGGAAGCTCCTCCCCTCCTGAAGTCAGAAATTTGGGTGCCGGTTTCCCATGGAAGTCCGAACTGCCAGTGCATCTGGACGAAGGTCACACACACCAATACATTGCACAGCACATTCACCAGGAAGAGGAAGGAGCTGCAGCATGTAGGAGTAGGCGGCATAGGTGGACACGTTGGTCCCCCAGTCAAAGAAGCACCAGGTCCAGGAGTACTGGCAGTAATTTATGAATAATTTATAATATAATTTATTTATTTTCTCTCACCTAACTGGTTTGGGGGCAGCATTTTTTGGCGCCTGCCTGGAAAGCGCCCTAGGCAAATGCCTAGTTTGCCTTGCAGTAGATACACCCCTGGCTGTAACTGCTTGGATGTAACTGCTTGGATATTGGCATGGTTGACAGTGAAGAGTTAGGCCTAGCTCTACCGACAGCCTGTTAGGCTGACAGCGCATTGCTCTCTCTGCAGTAGCTTGGGGAAAGGATAGAAACGCTCATCCAATGATAGATACAATGCTCCTTACCTCGTAACCCCTCCAGCATCGTCTAGCTTTGTAAAGGAGTAATAGTCTTCCCATCTGCATTTATCATTAAAAAAAGGCAAACCACATTTAACATGTAAATTAACATGTTAACTTACCTTGAAAAAGCCTGTTCATCAATCAAAAAGGAAAATAAAAACAAAAACCAAAAAGCATTTAGATTGACCGAGCACTAAAAATATAGACGAAGGCCATGATTCATTTGGGTGTATTTTTTAATTAAGTACCAAATTATGTTCAACTTAAGTTATACTTCGATTAATATTTTAAGAAAGCGAAAGACAAGTCTAAACGGAATAAACTGAACAAAGCCCTTCATAGTATTACCATTTATAAATATTACAATATATATATATATATAAGAATTTAACCAATCAACAAAATCGAGTACCTTGCATCATTGGTTTAACATTTCAAAACATAGAGAGCGACCTTTAAAAAAAACAGGTTGGCATTAAAAAATAAAACAAAAATACAGAAAATATAGCACAACTTTATTTTTAGAAAAGGCTGTTTGAACACTAAAATTGTTTTTTTTGACATCGATTCCGTGCCCCACCCTTCATGGACCGATTGAGTCCAATATTATACCATCTCCCTGTTGTTTCGGATTGAGCAACAAAGGACCATGCTAAAGACCATTCCAAAAATCTGCAAAAACAAAAAAGGAAATTAAACGTTTACCATCATCTTTTATATCTCATCACTGTATCCCGTACTGTAGAACTACAAGCTGCTACAGTCAATTAGGGAAACCCATTGCTACATGCTAGTGTTATTACATTCAGGCCAAAGGTTGCCAGCCTTCTAATGTAATTAACCAGAATGTGTTTCTAAGCTCTTACAAAAGCTAATGAAACCATAGTCTTTGAGAGTGAATAACTTAACACTAGTGAATTCATATTAACCTCAATAGTTTTTATATTTTTTTTTAATGGAAATGCAAGGCTTTTTAGGTACAACTATAGTAATATTTTTTTGTAGCCTGACAATGTGCAAAAATATTTTAAATATTGTAATTGTATTCGACAACTACAGTATTAAATGCATGAGCACTGCCATCTTTAGGCTACAGTTGCATCTGCAGGCTAAAGGTTTATTTTGTCAATGACGCAAACATGCATGTGATCCCTTTGTCATGTGAAAAGTTATAGGAGAAAGTCCAATGTTTTAAACGCTTTTCGGGGGAAGTTTGGTGTCGTGTGCTGGTGTGCGGCTTCTGTTAAATCCGGACCGGGGTGTCCCGACGTGGGTGCTGAGGGAACAAAAAGTAGAGAACGAAGCGCAATGACTTAGGTGGGATTCGACAGGGGGTGTGTGGCATTTAACTCACTTCTTGGTGAGCTAAATACCACACCCACATCAAATCCCACCTGAGTCATCGCGCTTCGTTCTCTACTATTTGTTTCCTGATCACTTTGTCATAGCCGACAGTGTTCACATGATCAGGTAGGACTCTGGTTCCAGATTGTCAGCAGGGGTATCTGGGAATATGGGCCATCAGTGGTGCAAAATGTTAGCTGGTGGCTCTCAAAAGGGTGGACTTGTATTATGCGTACACCAAGCATGTTTCGGCAAGACTTCCTTGTTTCCACTTCTCTCACCGTCTCTGATGCCTCCCAAGACAAAGACTTACAGGGTTATTTACAAAAGGGTGAAGAGTTTGGGAGAAGGCAGGAGAAGTGAACAATCTAGGACAACATAGCTGAACTGGAAATTGAGCTGAATTGGAGAATGTTTCCAAATCAGCTATGTTGTCCTAGATTGTTCACTTCTTCTGACTTCTCCAAACTCTTCACCCTTTAGTGAATAACCCTGTTGGTTGTGTTATCATTTTGGCGCAGGGTAAGGCTGAGCTTCAATGAAGAGGGCAATGTCAGGTGCATTACCCCAGGACATAACACCGGTAATGTTTTACTACTCTTCAGTCACTTCACAAAGCTGAGATGCCTGGATTATACGATTACAATGTTCCATTTTTCTTTTTTAAAGCGGGGTTAACTTTAATACTCACCATGATGGCAGCAATTCCAATTCCAACTGCCCCAATGATGTGGAATTTGGTGCTGAAGACAGTTTCGATTGCTTTTGGACAGGCCTAGTAGAAAGCAGAGAAGGATACAAAAACTATGATGTGCTTTCAGCATACAATATTTCTTTACACAAATATGATTTCATATGCATGTCAGCAACCACTTGAGGAGGCACCTATAAGCATGTTACCACAAGCCCCATCCTGCTGTGTGCCAGCTATGGAATTATGGCTATGGACCTGTGCAGTCTAAAGAGACCCCTGCCTAAATTAAACATGCATCTAAAAAGGGGGAGGAAAAAAAAAAAAAAAAGTTTGAAAAGCAGCTTCGCTATTACCAGGTACTTCCAGGGTGAATTCCCTCCTTCCTCTGCAGCAAGGGGGCAGTAATGGGTGACCTGATACTTATCTCAGTAGTAATGCTACAGAGGTATTTACCCGGCGATTCCAGGGTAGTGTGACTGCAAAAAAATTGTGCATGCAGTGTAATTCTGAAGTAAACTTTGTGTTTGTAACACTACATTTGTGTATATTTTTTTTAAAAGGATAGTATTTGATTTTTTTTATCAGATTATTTGAAAACATAAAATCGGCCAATTAATCAAATTATGAAAATAATCATTAGTTGCAGCCCTAAAATGATCAGTAATTCCAGAGATCTAAGGAGCTCAAGTTATGTGCAAATCTGGATTTTGTAATAAATAAACTTGCCACCGCCTATATCCCATCTTCCCTACTGGCTGTTTAATTTGACAGGTAACCTCACTGACCAATAGAAAGGATCAGCATGCGGGAGGGTCAAACGTGAATTTTTACAGGGGAAAAAAAAAATTAAAAAAATGCACGCATCTCTGAATCATGTGTTTTCACTGATTGTAACCTTTGCTTATGCTCAGTTTACATTGCTTAGACTTGGGGCAGGTTTACTTTACATGGAAAAGGTTTAACTTTTCCCTGGATATTTTGTGTAAAAACTGCAGCTGCCACCCAGATACTATTCAATGCTTGCTGCTAAGATAATAATGAGGGTACCTTACCGGCGTAGTTAAGGTGTCCACTACATCCTTGGGAGGGCAAGTATCGGTAAGCAGAGGACTAATACCTCCTACTATACCACAACAGTCCAGCTGTAAAACACAAATAAAAAGGGAGAGAAGAAATGGATGTTAGGTAGACCATACAAACCATTCTTTATAATGAGTGAATGCATCTACTTGTCCTCAGTCTTAAGAAATATTAGAAGAGTATGAAGATTTTAGGATGGTCCCTAGTTTCTAAAAACACAGTAGTTAGCTTTCAGTGTTCATCCAATGCCACGTTCTTCCTTCATAACCCCACTTCCTCCCAGGGTCTTGTTCTTCCCCTATAGCCCATGTCCTCCCAGGGTCTTGTTCTTACCCCATAACCCATTTCTTCCCAGGGTCTTGTTCTTCCTTCGCAAGCCATCGTCTCCAAGCCTGTCTGCTTCATCCACAACCCATCTCGCTCCCAGGGTCTCCCCCACTTCTGCACACCCCATCACTTCCAGGGGCCACCTGCCTTCTCCCCAAGCCATCTCCTCCAGGTTAAAACAATGTCTTTATTGCTGTCCTTATCTTCCTATTGCAGTGACAGCTACCAGCCCCCCCCAAAAAAATGTTGTCCCATTTCATATGGACAGAAAGCGAGGGAACCTCTGCCCACTCGGGGGTCAGAGACGTTAACGCCTAACAAATTGCACTTTTCTCTGCTTTATCCAATACAAAAAAAATCTTGGCCCAAGTTACGCTTTACCATCGAGCACTGTGACCCAAATACCTCCTGTAAGCACTTTTCCACGCCTGGTCTCTCATTATCAGTGCCCAACTCAGACCTTATTGCCTTATCGTAAGCATTTGTATTCTTTCATTTATGTTTATCTGTAGCAAATAAAAAACAAAAGTCATACAGCTAAATGGATGGTCTTCAGGGTCTCCTTTAAAGATGTCTCCTTAGTTGAAGTGTACTTCTCATATGTGTCCGTATAGATTTTCTGCAATTCTTGTACAATCTGGGAGGTGAGAAAATAAAAAACAAATAAACAAAAAGAAAAAAACATGCTAGTGCTAAAAAACAAAGAGCACAATAAAAACAAAAAATGCACACTACTACCACCACCACTAGATACATTTCATACTGGAAGGGCCAAAAGGGCTGGTGGAGAGTAGATGTAGGCTGGGGTGGTCAACTGTACTGTCCCTCCTGCTGTCAACTTATGTAGCAACCCTTATAACAAAAATGAAAGCCAATATTAAACAACTTGCATATATTTTTATACATTCCACATAAATCCCGAATATGAATTGAAAAATTTCACAGGCATACCTTGTCCTTATTGGCGAAACCCCAAATTCCAGCAGCAATCTCGATGGCAAAAATAATCAACAAGAAAGCAAAGAACTGTAGAGGAAAAAAAAATATATATATATTTTATTGCAATAATATAAAGGCCTACAATGTGCCCTATAGTTCTGACAAAGCGAGTGCCAACCATAATTATAAATGGTGTTTGATGGGAAGGCTCTACTTGCTGTAAACTTAGGCTGGTGGTAACAAGGGACTTCTCTGCCTGACACAAGGTGCCTTCTTGCCCAGCATCAAGCAGTAACTAAACGACAATCATGCCTGCTAAGCAGTTCAAGCGGTTGCCTCATGGCAGCACTGGCGGTCCTACTTTGCTGCATTTGGTCTTTACAGAAAAGCGGAACAGCCACAGGCAGCTAAGGATTGCTCTACTGGGGAGGAGGGATTAATATTTCGGCACAGGTTGTGGGTGTCTTTTTAACTGGTTCACATTTACATTACAATTGCACAAGCATTTTACCATTGCCAGTACATTACAAAACATAGCTTAGATTTTGAAAATCTGCCTCTTTTAATGTCATACCTGTAGGCCATGCGCAGGCCTACAGGTATGACATTAAAAGGACAAGTTTGGGAGAGGCTGTTACAGCGTACAGGTTTGAACATTAAAAGAAGCTTATTTTTCAAAATCTAAGCAGGGTTTTTTTTTAATGTACTGGGGGTGTTCGAATGCATGGGCAATTTTAAAAGGAGAACTAACCCTTTAACCCTGCTTTGCTGTACCCAAGGCAAACAAAACACTTTTGCCTGAGGTTCCACTATAACATTTGCTGGTAGCCATCTTAATTTTTTCCATATTTTTTAATCTCTCTTGTACAAGAATGGGAATCTGAAATTCTGTAACACAGCTATAGTATAACAAAATTATTACCAATCCCAGCATGCACTCCGACTCCTGAATTGCGCCACAGCAACCAAGGAAACCAACCAACATCATGAGAGCCCCTGCACCAATCAGGATATAGACCCCTGCAACAAAAACACATTAAAAGTTACCATCAGCATACAACATGGCTTGTGTCCTACTGGTAAGAAAAGGCGAAAATAGTTAGGTGGACTATAAGCAGCAGAGGATTCAATTAGTGCATTCAGAACCTATAAAAGGGATCCCACTACAGGCTGCCCATTACATCCCCTGGAGTGTCCAAGGGTTTCCATCCAAGGCCGATTCTTCTCCCATTCCTATAAGATGGGCCAAGGTACTCAGGTGAGGACTAGGCTGTAAAAAGGCAACCCTGGCCAATGAGGAGCATTTCCAACCATGCACTTGGCATGACACAGATATTTTGCACATATCCAAGTCTCCATTCGCACCTCTATATCTCTATATTGGCTTGATTTACTACTTTGACTATGTTGACTCTGTTGACTGGAGTGAGCCCACTATCTAATCCTGTATTTGTTCCTTCTATGTTATCTTTCAAGAGTGGTTGTTTAATAGGTAATTTATCTAGTTTAAAAGCTCCTCCAGTCTTCTAACCATTTCCCCCCCCATTTTCCCTTCCCCATTAAGGTGCAGCCCTTCTCGGCTGAAGAGCCGGTAACCGAATGAGAAGTCGGCCCAGTTCTCCAGGAAACCAAAGCCCTCATTCCGACACTAGTTCCGGAGCAACTTGTTAAGTTCCCGCAACTCGCGCTGCCTGTCCAGAGTGGCTCTTGGCACCGGCAGTATCTCAGAGAATACCACCGTGGAGGTACTTTCCTTCAGCCTAGCACCTAATTCTCTGAACTCCTTTCTTAGGACACTCCATAATATACAGGGGTACAGGTACGCCTAAGAGCAAAATCGCACATGGACTAATACACACGCACACACCTGCTCAAACATAAATACATACACACTATAGGTTGGACTTGATGGACTTATGTCTTTATTCAACCTCAAATACTATGTAACCTAGGTGTCAGCGTTCCCACACGTTTTTACGTGCAAACTTTCCCTCACACGATTTGTGTTTTGCTAATGTTTACGTGCGTTAGACACGCATATACAAAGACACACGTTTTATTGAGCAGATTTAAAATGCATTACTGTGAATGAGCAAACGTGCACATAAACATGCAAACCACTTGTGTTGCACGTTTATGTGCTTCCAAACGTGCTGTAATCTGCCCGAAAAGCTCATGCACCTTATGCAGCGTTTGGCGTTTTACAGCTTGCAACAAAACTCAGGTGTGAACAGGGGCCATAGAAAAGAATGGGATTTCTTGTGTAGTTTTGTCGCACTTAGCTTTAAGCGTCAAAATGACCAGGTGTGAACAGGAACTTATACCGTAAGTTCCGGTATCAGGATAGGCATCGGGAGCATTTGGGAGAGTACTCGCCCAAATACTTGGTATCGGCACCGATACTAGTATCGGTGAACACCTAATAAAAAACGTTACTACATAAAAGTCGATCTTACCAGTATAAAATGAACTAGCACTGGAATCTGCCTCAAACATGGTCTTTGTCTGGCTATCGAATCGGAGCCATAGTCCTATTGCCAAGACCGCTGTGCCCGCCAACTGTGGAAGGTAAAGAGAAAATGGTCAGATGTGTATTTCATTTATAAATAATATAGAACATCCTGCCACAATAAGATCGACACAATGACCCCACTCTCTACAAAAAAAAACAAATACTTAAGAAAAGTTTCCTTCGTTTTCAACCTGTGTGAACTTTATAAAAGTGCCTGGAGAAGGGCTTAAAATAAAATGGGAATTAGCTGATCTTGCCTGATTGGACGTTGGGGTCAGATATCCGTGAGGAGCCGCATGGGTTGGAACTGTAAGGGCTGAGGGGCATTCTTTCTGGAAATGCGACGGAGGAAGCAGGTTGTCCCACCCGCCCTCTCTGAATTTTGTGGTTTTCTGTTGGTTGCAAGGTCTTTTTTATGTCATGGCAGCTTGGCGGGATAGGGGGGGAGGATCTGAAACTCTGAGCAAGTTACACAAATGGGGGGCCATCAACTGGTATGGGTGCTTCCCCCGTTGGCGTCAGTAATTGCAGGGGGAGGGTTTGGTCCCTTGGAACCAGTAACTGTCCTTGAGCTGGTTGGGGTGCGGCGGGGGACATGGAAGGAGTTTTTAGAACAGGCCTTTTTTGGGCTGTTGGGCACCCTAAGACCCCTTCTCGGATCAAACAGTCGTTAAGAGTATGTATTTGTATATTATTTTGTTAATTACTTTGGTTATTGTTAAAGTTGGTTTGGTTAATAAAAGGGCTTAAATATAAAATATAGAAAGCTGCAGACTGGCAGTCTCATTGGTCACATGGATAAATAAACAGCATGTCCAGGCATAATGAAGCAAGGTAGGCAATATTGATAGGGAATCTCTTTTGTCTCATTTATAGAATATAAGTATAGAATGTAAAAACCAATTAATAAATCTTGGGGGAAAAAAACCCCAAAAACAAAACAAAAAAGTACAATAAATCATTTTTTGCTGTGTGCATGTATTAAACAGATGTCCTGAATGTTTGTTCAGGCTAGGGTTGCCACCTGTCCAGGATTCACCCGACGGGTTTTAAATGTCGTGCAAGGGTTTCATGGCAGCTGAAACCCAGACACAAGATGTCAGGCAGACAGGGGCAACCACAATTAAGATAGGAGCTATTGGCCCTCAACTGTGTTATTTACATATGAATGGTTAGCGCTATTTACATATAAATAAGCTATGACTCATTCTCCCCCAAAAAAATTTGTGTGCGTCGCTAGAGTGTTCGGGTTTCGATGGAAGAAAAGGAGGCAACACTGGTTTAGGCCTTCAAAACACAGGGCCCCATAATCGGTGCTCTAACAGCTCGGGAAGCTTGACTGAAACACTTGGCAAGACAAACTTTATTTTTGTGCTGTATAAGTATCGTTACTGCTTTACAGTATTAAACATGAAAGGTTCATTTCGGCTTTTAGCTGAACAGGGCTCTGTATTAAACTTGTTGCCTTCATCTACCCAGTGAACTGAACTGTTGAGATTGCTGGATAGGAGGACACCAGAGCCAGCTCAGGGAGCTTCTAAATGAGTCAAATGGCTGTTCTCCACCCAGATTTTCCATCCAGGTGACTCATCCTTCTCCGGAATTTAACAAAGAGCTGTAGCTCACTCATATACCACTTACAAGGAAGGAGGGATCACTGTACAAACTGGTTCTACTCACTTTTATCCAACAGCTTCATGCTGGGAATAGGATCACGTTTCTTATTGTGTTTTAACAACTGAACACACCATGGCTGCCTGACAGCTTTCAAACCATCCTGTGGTCTTAAAGGAGACCTGTACTGCAGAACAATGCAACTAGGGGTGGACAAATTAATATGGAATTCAGGAGCCAGTCTGTTTAATCCAGGAGCCAGCTCCATCAGCAACAACTAGAGCAAACCTCAAAAGTCAGGCAAAAGTCAGCAGCATTGGCAACCTGGCTTAAAACTTAGTTTATTGCACCTTACCAGTATATAGGGCTCATTCACATGGACGTGCACATCCATAGGGCATGCACTCCTGTTTAGAGACCTGGTTTCGGGAGGGACAGGTCCTGGGTGTAATTGCAGACAGGCAGTATGCGTCCAAGTGGAAGCACCCAGACCTGTATGGATGTGCAGGTTCGGGTCTGCGGGCAACAAGTGCAGCCGCGTCCTCCCATAGGGATGTACAGGAGGCTGCATACAATTAAAACGCAGCACCGTCCCTCCCGAGAGCAGGTCTCTGCACAGGGTTGTGTATGCCCATATGAATGAGCCCTTGGATGTGGTGAATTCATTTTTTATTTTTTAACCTGCCAGTAACACACTTCCTGTCCTAGGGGGACTATGCTCCCTCACTGTACATCACCTAAAACCATCAAAATGGCATACTTGCTGCCTGGTTATCATACTAATTTGGTGGTTTCAACACTCCCTCAGTGCACATTTCCTTCACCTGCTGTGAAAAAATGTAAAGTTTCCATTCTGTCTAGATCACAAGACTAGCTGTATTGAATTGGAATGTTTTGGCAGGTGCATTTACCTGCTGGTCCAAAGGTCACCTTTAATACTATAGGTGGAACTACGATGATGTACACTTAGGGCTAGTTCATACGCCTGGTGCGACCTTCAGTCATTTACGAACAGAAACTAAAAACAAGCTCAGTCATGAAGGGGTTAAAATGAGATTTCAGGTGAGTTCCAGGGCATTTGCATGCATTTTTGATGCGTTGTGTTGCAATCCGATGCAGCTAAAATAGACCAGCCACAGACTTCACTGGTGTGAATAGAGCACCAGAAATCCCATAGGAAAGCATAGTGATGTATTTTGGCTGCAGCAGCCAAACTGAACGGACTGCATCACAACTGCATCTGGTGTGAACTAGCCCTTAGGGATGGTAAGGCTTTAGAAGGCCTTCTGCACTAGGATGCACACAGATGTGCAGTGTCCACTCCTGTGCAGAAACCTGCGCTGAGAGCGACAGCTGGTGCGTGTACAACTCCATGACAGGACGGCGGCTTTGTGCTGCTACACGCCAACCCGAAATTGCGCAGCTGTACAGGTAGGAATGCACTGCCCTGGATGCTATTATGCATGGTCCTAGATGCAGACAGCCTGCATTCAGTGACAGGCATATGTCCTTCCTGTCATTGAGTTGTACAGGTGGCTGCACGCATTAGCTGTCCCTCGGGGGTCAGGTTACTGCACATGTATGGCTGTGTGCACCCCAGGTCAATGTGGCCACAAAGATACAGACCTGTGACAACATACAGGTGAAACTCGAATAATTAGAATATCGTGCAAAAGTAATTGCAGTAAGTGCTGCAAAAGGGGCCCAAACCAAGTACTGAGTACATATGCATGCTTGTACTTTTCAGAGGTCCGATATTGTTCTATGTACAATCCTTGTTTTATTGATTGCATGTAATAATCTACTTTTTTGAGGTTGTGGATTTGGGGTTCTTGGGGTTTTCATGAGCTGTAAGCCATAATCATCACAATTATGACAAATCACGGCTTGAATTATCTTGCTTTGCATGTAATGAGTCTATCTCATATATTAGTTTCACCTTTTAAGTTGCATTAGTGAAATAAATGAACTTTGCACGATATTCTAATCGAGTTTCACCTGTAGATGTGTGAAAGACCTGAAAACCACATAAGAGGAAGTTTTCATGGCAACAAACAATGATTTACATCATCAAGCATTCTCTGAATACAACAGACAAAGCAAATCTGCTGCTGGGTCACTATGGGGCGTGCTTGTATTCTGGCATTTTTTTACAGTATACACTCCAAAATGCCAGAATACAAGCACGCCCCATAGTGATCCAACTTTGGGGGTGGTCTACATTGTTCTGGCATTTTTATTTAATATGTTTTATAGCAAAAAGGGAATAAAAAAAAAATCACACATTCTTTTTTCCTTTATATAGTAAGAGATAAAAGAGAGCTCGGTCTACAAAAAAAAAAGAAAGAATACAATGCATTTGGGTACAGTGTTGCATGAATGAGCAATTGCCAGTGAAACTATCTCAGCACTGAAAAATTACCTGGATGGGGGGGGTCATATTTTTTAAAAGCGACAGCTTAATTCTTGACCTCCATTTCCATAAAACACTAAGAGCAGACAATTTAAAGTCCCATGGTGCCAAAAATGACAACTGACATACAACAAAGTGATATCAAAGTCACTTTAATGTATACATATGACAGTTAAGTTTGTTTTTTAAAGATATTTTTGGATAAATCAATCATTTTAGTTCCCCAATCTGGGAAAACTACAAGATATGACCAGTACCAGCATTAGGAAAAACAGATGAGAAACTAGTAATAAAAAAAAAAAAGAAGAAGAAAACCCCTTGATCACGGACATCTTGCCTGAACAAGCCCTGGAACGTTTCGCCACAGTTTACGTAAGGGCCATTAGGAATATACGAGAGCAGCTGTATTATTACCATCGGCGCAGCCTTTTATTATTGCCAACCTCGTAACTTGGATAAAAAAAACACACGTCTGATCCGTTTATGGGAAAATGTTTTATAGGGAACCGAAACTCACAAAGAAGCCATTTGGAGACTTCAAATCTTTCTGCACGCACAATACACATATACTGAACAGAGGGGCGAGCGAATATTGGAATATGCGTCCTTTTCTCGGATTGCTATGGGCACCGCTCCAAATTTCATAAAACATCAAGCCCGACTATGTGAGCCCATTGCCATCAGCTCATATTGTGGTGTATTAGTGGACTGGTGTGAGGACTAGTGCGGTTTTAATGATTTTGAACACATTTTTAGCGAGGTACATGCTTGTGTATTTATGAATAAAACTTCAGATTATCTAGTTATTTTTTATAATGGCATTGTTATAAAGTGGTGGGATGTTACTTGTTATGAAAGGTTTGTGTATATTTTTCATGGGATTTCCTTTTTTTTTTGGTGCATCTGGCTCACATTGAATATCAATATCCAGCTTGATGGTACAATGAATATAAAACCAACATTTTGTTTTGGTAGTTTTAGAGGAGTGTGAAAAGATCAGATCCTCAGGTGCTCTTTGTGACTCTGTTGGGGAGATTTACCCCATCTGTCCTGGTGACCATGATCACTGGAGCATAAAGAGGTGGGGATCTACAATATGTGAATTTGGATGCATGGACACACCCTGAAGGCCCACAGGAATAGGGTGATGCACACACATGCAGGCGTCAGCACATGAAGGTACACACTACAACATGTGCTCAGCTTTTTTTAAATGAGAAGAAAAAAAAAAAACAGGGATCGGTTAAACCCCCACTGAGGAGATTTTTCACTTCATGTCCTGTAGACACAATAGGAAACTAGAGGAAATCTCTGTACGTGATCGAAATCCCTGTCACTGAAAATACTTGTTCATCCTGTCAGAAATCCAATGAGCAGATAACTTCCTGTGTTCTCTTCCTCTGTTCTTCACAGAAATGAGCCCTGCCCAGTCCACTTCTGTGGACTACAGAACACCCCCCCCCCATTTTATGGAAACTAGAATGTTCTGTGGTCTTAAAACACTTCCTGTCCTAAGTTGACAACATTTCTTTAAAGAGACGAGCGCCCAGTGAGTGTTGTCACTCTAGGATATAAAGTGTTACTGGATCACCAGGTTAAAATAAAAAGGTGAAAAGCTTGAAAAGAAGAAAAAAAAAAAAAAGGAATGCAGCCACCACATGGAAGGATTAATAAGTTTCAGTATATACATTCTTGTTCTAGGGGTTAGATACACCAGTCAAGCTATTAAAATAACACACACTGATAAAAATATTTACATTAAGCCGCTCTCCAGTGTGTATAGAAACCCCTACAGTTCTCCTTTAACATTTGCACAGTTTCCTCTCGGAGGAACGATAAGGGGGTTCAGCAAGCGCCTTAAAACGCAACCTTGTGTATCACAGGAAACATCTCGTCTATTCTGTGCACATTCATCCAGTCCCTTTAAGGGATGTGAAAGCATACCTGAAAATGACTGCAGATGGGAGATGAGGGACTCCGATCCGACAGTCTGGGGAACACAGAGTGACTATGTTAACCTGACCCCTCGGATTACTACTGCTCCCCCCATCCTGAGATAAGCAATGGGCAGAACCGGCCAGCACTGCTCTCGTATGCACAGATCTGCAAAAAACTGCAAGGCCTGCATGCACGGCCAACCACCCTCAAAGGTCTATGACAAGGAATCCCTGAAAACTGCCTCTTCGTTCTGACAGGTATGGCTGACATCTATGCAGGAGGGAAGCATCGCCATATGTCAACACTTACCTGCAGCCTTCTGGGATCTGTACCATGGAGGTCCCTAGAGGATTGCAGGAGGCTGAGTGTACGTTTCCCGCCACACAAGTAAGGAATAAGGGATAAGCAGGAGGAATGGAGCAAAAAAGGGTATTCAATAAAAATAAAGTATGCGATTGTGTATGAGAGAGGGGGAAGAACGGATAAAAGTCAGAACAATGGCAAAAGAAGAAGGCTTTAAAAAGGAAGAACTCCTGGAATAAAAAAAACCAAAAAAACAAAAACTTCCCCCTGCACTGCAAGGGTTAAAGTAGGGTATACACGGGTAGATTTTTGCACAAATGTCCGTACAAAATAATCCCGTCGGAACGTTCGAATACTGGCATCAGAAACGTGCCGCTCCAAATGTCATTTGATTTTTGATTTGTTCGTTAACATTCTATTTTGGAATGAATGGATTTTTCGAACAAAAAAAACCAAACACATTACTGTTAGAAACGCGATAGATTAAGCAACATTTTTCATCCTACTCCTTCGAAAAGTTTCGGGAACATTGCGGTTCTCGTCTGTCGTTTGCACCATACCAATTGATATTCAACGTTCCCAAAACGACTTCTTTCGTATGAAATTCTAACCATCTATATCCTACTTTAGTTCTTGTTTTGTCAGGGGGGGGGGGGGGGGGGGGGGGGGAGGAGCTGGCACACGGGGACG
>NW_017306860.1:788365-788890 GCF_000935625.1 Nanorana parkeri | reverse complement strand
GGGGGGGCGGGTGTAAAATGATAGATATACTCAATCCTCAGTCCTGCTGGGCTGCTAAACCTGTCCCCAAGCCTCTTCTCACCCAAGCGCCAGTGGTCGGAGGACCGGTGACATCGTCGTGTCCAAAAGGAGGTCCATTGACCTGCATTAGACCCGAGGGACATTCCACAGCCGCAGTGGAGGGGATGATAGGATAGTGCCAACTGCTGTGGGTCCTTATTTGACCCCCCCCAGACAAAACAAGCACTTAACCCTTGCAGTGCGGGGGTAGCCACACTACAAGGGTCCTTTTTTAAAAATGTCTGGAGTTCTTCTTTAAGCTGTGGGTGGACCAAAATAGTCGTCAGAAATAACTAATGTAAGCAAAGATTGTAGCAAAAACATTTCTTTCAATGCAACCCTACTGGATGGATGGGAGAATGCCCTGCCAGGCTATTGCATTTTGACAGCAGCGGGTGTGCCATTGTTAGAACACCCCAGCAGTGAGTGCAATGGATCGGCTGCAGTTACTGTTCAGCTGAGAAT
>NW_017306860.1:756657-788313 GCF_000935625.1 Nanorana parkeri | reverse complement strand
GGCGTATGCTCGAGCAGTGTTGGCCAATACATCAGGGAGCAATGTGTCGAGTCTTTTAGCTCCTTTGTAGAAGGACGAGGCATCTAAGCAGTCCTTTAGGCTTGCTCCAAGTCACGCCAGTGTACTTGTCTACCCCCCTCTGCAACCCTATCTGCACACAAACACAAGACAGCTGTTGGCTGGCCTTGAAAACACATCAATTCTCCTTAAACGGCCTCCATGAATCATTTTACAGCCTCAGACAACTATAACAACACATAAAATGTACCTGCTATGGAGAACGGTCTATTTTGGGTGTGGAGGTTTATTTTTTCTTTGCAGCCACACCTGTTTGCTGTATAAATGATTTGCAGTCTCCAAGGGCCAATTATATACTCAACAAATCGGTTATTCCAACGATGACACTGAGAAATCAGTTCTCATCGAGAGGGCAACTGAGAACTTGTGACCAGGCAGAAGCTTCTTTAACAACTCCGGGCAGAAATGTCATTAAACACTTGCAGTGGGGCTACCACGAACTGCAAAGGGTTAACTGCTTTTTTTTTTTTTAAAGTACAAAAAAGGGTTATACTCACCCAATCCTCAGAGCTGGCCACGCTCCCTCCAGCCTGTCTCCTCCTCCACTGCAATGTCCTTCGGCATCCTCACGTCCTATACACTGTATTAGACATGATGTCTTGAGGCAGTGGCGTCACAGGGGTATTTGGGCGACACCAAAATGACTGACAGTCATGGACGGAGAGCCCGACAGTGTCAGGAAAGAGGGGACCTCATCCCGCCAGGTGAAGTCCCCTCTCTGCCGGCGTCCATCACCACCAGCAGGTGTTAATCAGATGGCTGCGCATGCGCAATGACGACTCGGAGAATCGGGAGAGTATAACCTTTTTTCCGACCCTAGGCAACAACAGGCACTTAAGCGTTGCAGTGCAGCGCCACTGCAAGGGTTAATACAATTTCTGCCTGCAGTTCTTGTTCTTTAAAGGGTATATCCACCTTTGCAGTCAAAATCCTGTCTATATGTTTGATATGTTTTCCGTTCACAGAGCAATATTTAAAAAAAAAAAAAATTGTACATACATGTCATACCCATCTTACCTCTGGAGTCTGAGTTTTAAGGAAAAAAAAAAGAAATGTACGCTACAATTATATTTGAGTGATGCTATGTGAATGGGATAACACCCAGTTTATATTACATGTTCTCAATCTGGCTGCAAAAGTGGAAACACCTAAAGTGTATGTAAGCCCAAAAACAAAAATGCCATATTTAAGCTTACTATGCCTTATATGTGGTGGCTGCATTTGTTTTTCTTCTTCTATTTCTACCTGGTGATCCTGCAAGTAACACTTCCTGTCTTGTGGGTGCCCCCCCCCCCCCCCCTTTTTTGTTGTTAAAACATAATTGTTTGGGGGTTTTAAACAGTTTTCTAGCCAAACAAAATTAATCAGATTTTATCATGTGTATGTAAAAAATTGCTCTGGTCCCCAAAACGATTAGGACACTCCCTTCAACTTCAGCTTATCCTGGACCCAACCCAGCCTGTGAATGGACAGTGAAAGGAGAAGCAGCACAGTGATTAGCTCATCTCTCTGCTCTCTTTCCATCAGCTTGATTCTTATTAACAAACTGTTTGGTTCCCACAGACTGGGATGATGCCAGGTAAAATTCACATACTACTTGCTTTAAAACAAATCATTTAATGACGCATCAATTACAGAGCTGCATTCATTTGCGTCTTTTATATCTGCCCGGAGCTCAGCTTTAAAGCAGTCAAACTGTTAACACATCTATGTGAATCATGTTCCCTGACAAAACTGATCTTCACACCCTATTTGGCCACACTATAGAGGATGAAATGATTTAGAGCTTGCAGTCCTGGGAGATGGATAGTGTGCAGTGCCGCTCGTCTGTCCCTAACAGCAGACATTGGCTCTATGTGCGGACAGCTGTGGTCATTGATTATAGCTGGCCATACACCTTACAATTATCTGCAGATTTTCTGTGGTCAGATGGAAAAGGTGCAACAGATTCCTCCATCTATGCTAAGCTGTGTGGATGGAGTAATCGCCACCTGGGCCAATCTGTTGCACTTTTTCCATCTGACCACAGAATATCTGCAGATAAATTGTAAAGTGTATGGGCACCTTAAAAGGTGGCCATACACTGTACAACCATCGCAAGACCTTAGTCTTGCGATGGTTGTAAAGTACTTTAAAAAAAAACGTACGATCTGCCCATCTTGGACAGGCAGATCGTACTCTCGATCATCACAAGCCCGCCCCCTTGAGGTGAGCTCTTAAAAAGGAGATCTATGAGGTGAGTGATTTCCACTCATAGTTAGAGCCGACCTGTGACAAAGAAACTGTCACAGGTCAGCTCTATCAATTGGGAAGTAAGAAACATGCACCGATCCGGTCACTTCCCGATCGTCTCCCTGCAGTGAGTGGCGACTGTCAGTCACCGTTTCCCTGCAGGGATTCCCCCTCCCTTCTCCAATCCTCCAGCGCTGAGTGGAGGAACGAACGGGGGAGAGGGTGGGCACAGCTGGCTCTGCCTCTAGATAGGCAGAGTCAGCTGTCACTCACACAGCTGGGCGGATCTCTACAGTATTGTCGGGATCCGTCCCGGCAGCAGCGCT
Organism: Nanorana parkeri; assembly: GCF_000935625.1. Classification (NCBI taxonomy): domain Eukaryota; kingdom Metazoa; phylum Chordata; class Amphibia; order Anura; family Dicroglossidae; genus Nanorana; species Nanorana parkeri. The sequence continues at coordinate 785,677 of NW_017306860.1, read as the reverse complement.
CTCAGCATATCGCATGTAATAGCCCGATATATACTGAGCTTTGGGGTCACAGAAGGTTAGAATATGTACTCCCGTGACCCTAAAGAGAACTATGGGGAAAAACACCCCATAGCTCCCTGTTAAGCCTTCAAAAAAAGATTAGGACGACTCCTGGGAAACGCACAATTGTCCTCAGACACCTACAACAAAAACCTAAAATGATAACTTGGAAATACATGGTGAGTGGCGTTGCAAATATACCAGAAACGGGACTTCTAAAAATGGATTATGCACTCCGTGGCCACTGGCTGCTCATTAAACATGCATAAAGCATGGAACTATGGTTAACTGGTTCAGTTCTTATTCAACTGAATAGAAGAATTGAGAAGATGTCCAATCTTAATAACCGTAACAGTAAAATGTTGGTGCCATAAATCTCAGGAAGTGCTACCCTCCTGGGATATTCATAGGACTGCAGTCTCAGGAGCTTTCAGACTAGGGTGAAAAACAAAAAACACTTGTGGTGGTTCTGTGGGTGAAAACATCTGGCAAGACGAGACTCTAGACTTGTTTTCAAGTTGACAGATGTCTACAGCTGCTGAGATAACTGTTTTTTACAGCAGTGGTGTGCAGAAGGGCTTCTCTGGAAGCGCTGAACCTTCACATGGTTCTTCTTTCAGCTAGTTATTATTCAGGATTTATATAGCACCAACCGTTTGTACAGTTACAATACAATTCCATGCAAGATGGTGAGGAGGGCCCTGCGAGTGAGAGCTTACAATCGAATGCAGGTAAATGAGGCCAAACGATGGTCTGGGGTTCACCAAAAGTTCTGCCCCAACATCAGACGGTGATCAGAATCTGGTATACACTGCATGAATCCATTCAGTCTGTTCAGACGGCTGCTGGTGGTGGTGTAATGGTTATCAATGCTATCAAGTCAGAATGACCTTGCTGAACCCATGCCACAAAGAATCCAGGCTGTCCTTTAAACTAGCATTTCTCAACCTTTTTTTTGTGTGCGTCACAGCACCCTTTAAAAGAATGCAAAATCTGCCAGATTTGAAAGGAGACCCAAACAAAAACACCCCACAAAAGTGCGTTTCCCCTTTTACATCAAAGTGCCTCTTCAAATCAGAGCCACCCTTTGCCTCAGAAGCCTCACTTTCACATTAGAGTCCCCCCTTTTACATCAGGAGCCCCCCTTCACATGATTCTTTATTCCCCCATTCACACCACAGTCACACTACAATACAATACAATTTTAAAGGCAACACTGAGAAGGCCGGGGCAGTGTGCCACGACACCTTAGTTGAGAAAGCTGCTTTAGGGCCCAGTCACACCATGTCTGGATCGTCTCCAGACCAGACAGTTTACGGAACCAAAATGCATTCCAATATATCCCTATGCTCTTTCTAGCCTCTGTTCACACTAGCGTAGTCCGATCCAGACCAGAAAAATGCGGCTTGTCCTATTTGGTCTGGTCTGGAATGCACTGGAACGCATACAAACACATCAAAAATGCATACAAATGGACTGGAACGCACCTGTAAGACCATTTTAAAAAAACAAAAAAAAATTCCAAAAGCGGCAAAAACGCAACGCACTGCGTTCCAGATCTGGTCTGGAAAATGGTGTGAACCTGCCCTTATACGAGAGGCTTCACCTAGGTCTAGATAGGTGTACCTTATAATGTGGCCAGTGACAGTAGCATCAGTGGACCTCAAACATGCAAAGATGCCTTGTCTATGTAGCAAAAGTAACAGTTACAGGGTTTAGGACAAACTATTACACAGACAGTGGTCCATACCAGTTGTCACTGGTATACAGGAAGGGGAAATAGCAACTAATCTACAATATCACAGGGACTCAAAATAGAATTATTTTTTTTCTCCAATGGATACAGGAAGGGTGGGGCTTAAGAATGACTTGGTCAAAAAGTCACGTATACTATGGACCTAGGATCCAAGGCAGCAGCACAGGAAAATGATGTGAAGACTAAGGCCTTGTTCACACCAAGCGTGTTCCAGGAGCAGAGCAGAGCAGTTACAGACGGAGCAAAACTGCGTCCAATGTATTCCAATTGTATTTTTAGCTCCAGTTCACACCGCAGCGTTCCGTTCCAGAGCAGGTAAAAAAACTGCAGCAGGCCCTATTTTACCTGCTCTGGAAAGCATGCAAACGCATCAAAAACACATGCAAACACCCTGGAACGCACTGAAAGCCCATTTTAACCACTTGTTAAACCCCCTTCCCATCCAGGTCGTTTTTCAGTATTCAGCGCTGCGGTACTTTGACATTTATTCCGTCATGCAGCGCTGTACTGAAATTTTATACCCTTTTTTAGGGACAGATAGAGCTTTCTTTAGGTGGTATTTAATCACCACTGGGGGGTTTTATTTACTATATTAAGGAAAATTTACAGAAAAAAAAAAAGTTTCCCCTATATTAAATTCTAAAACATTTATTACCCATTTTTTTGGTAAAATATAAAAGACGGGGTCATGTCGGGTAAAAAGACACCAAACGTGTCAAGCCTTAAGGGGGGGGATTTTTACTTTTTTTATTTGTGACTTTTTTTTTGTACACTTATTGTTATTGCTATTACATAGGGAGATACAATCCCCCTATATATTAGCAAAGGCAGACTGACAGGTCCTCTTTATGCAGACATTAAGGGTCTCTAGAGATCTGCTTCATCAGCTTCTTCTCTCTGGCAGCCAGATGACTGGCAGGTGAATGCGGAAGTGATGAATACCCCCGTCCGTTCCGCCAGTCAGCGCTGGAGGATCGGAGCGGGGAGGGGGGAATCCAGCCTCTACCCTGTCACGGCTCTCTGCTGTGACAGGATCGAGAGGTGAGCGAACGCTGTGTTCGCTCACTTCCCGATCTACTGAGCCGACCTGTGACAAGTCTCATTGTCACAGGTCGGCTAGAACTATGAGGATGAGTGAAAAACACACCTCATAGTTCTCCTTTAAAGAAGAATTCCAGGATTTTTCTTTTTTATCAAGCCTTGCAGTGGGGCTACCCCTGCACTGCAAGGGTTAAGTATTCATTTGTGTCTAGGTGCTAAAATATAGATCTACTCACCCGAAGTTCTGAGCAGGCCAGAGCGTTCCCTTTATCCTGTCTCCCCCTCCCTGCAGCATTTGAATTTTCAGCGTCCTCATGTCTATAGTATAGCCGACGTTAGAAGGAACGTTCTAAGAAGAAGCCGGCTCGGAGCATCAGGTGAGTATAGCTTTTTTTTAACCTAGACGCAAATGAGCACTTAACCCTTGCAGTGCAGGAGTAGCCCCACTGCAAGGGTTTATAAAAACATTTCCTGGAGTTCTTCTTTAAGCCTTGCTACAGGCAGTCAAACATGCCAATATTTAGTCAAAACCTGAACAAATTTTAGGTCATGTCAGCCAATATCAGGGTCCAAAAATAAATATCTTCATTAACAGAAATCATTGCAAGATATAGCATTATATTCAGCAGACTACTGGGATCTATTTCTTTAGAATAAAGGACTTCAGTGTACGCATTCACTCTGTAATGTCACACACCTTTTAGGTCTAAACAGGAAGGAAGGGGGGGGGGGGGACTCAAACAAAAAAAAAACCCCACAATAAGTGTTTCTATTTACAAAGTTGATTCACCGTCTCTAAGTTTCTTCAGTTATGCATTTATTAAAAGGGCATTCCCCATTTCACTAATGCACACCTCCACACCAAACGTTTTAATCTCATCAGTTTCCTCTACCGTGTGCAAGAGTCAGCCGAGTTTTCATTGCTGCCCGTGTCCACACTTCCTTGTCCTGTCAAGAGCAGGTTTGCTTTTGCTGCTTCCATCAGACAGACATCCCATTTCAACTTGCTATACCTGGTCTCCGGGGCAGGAAGTAAAGCTGGCCATACACCAGTACAATTTTGTTCTAAAAATATTTGTTTTGGAATGTTCGTTCAATTTTCTCATAGTTAACGTGTTCAAATTATTAATTATGACCATAGTCCAAAAATTGAAAGAACAGGATGGGGAAAAAAAAAAAAACACAAATAATTCTAGCAGTGAATGTGGTTTTCATATCGGGAAACTCAATGCATTCCAAAATCGAATGTTAAAACCAAAAGACATGTTAAACGACATCCTTGAGTTTCTAATGGCATTATCGAATGTTCCGACAAGATTCATTTGGATGAATATTGGTACAAAACTCTAGCAGTATATGGTCAGCTTTGGGCCTCAATCACACACAACAAAATTGTATGCACATTTGTAAATGCGTATAGTCGCATATTTGCATGAACTGTATGCAATCCCAGAAGGCATCATTTTTAATAGAAACTTTAAACTACTGTACACGCGTATATGCGTAAACATACACGCGTATATGTGCGCACATGTAAAATACGCAGAAATTCCGGACCCGGGCGCATCTCAGTTCCAATTTTTTGGCACATCTTGACACAGCTATGTGTATGGAGCCATTTATTTGCATATGCTGCATATGGGAGAAAACACTGCACGCATCTATGCGCAGCGTATTATACAGCAGTGTGAATGAGACCTTTGAGTGAATGTTCTCAATAGGGACATAGGCAGCAATAAAAGCCTGCAAGAGATTGGCTGCGAGGAGCTGGATCAGTGATGGCTTCCACATGGGGTTCTTGGAATAAATTCTCTGTTTGAAGGGATGCAATGGTTGTGGCTAGGATGTTCTCAAACTGCTCAGACAAGAAAGAAAAGACCACACCATAGAGTCTACATTCCACAAGATCTTTTCCAAGACAAACATTTTTGGGGCCAGCCTGCACCCCGTTCTTTAGGTCGTGGGGTGCCGTGGTGTAAATTCAGCACTAATTTACAAATTCTAGAGTAAACTGGTAAAAAAGAAAATCTCTGAAGACATTTGCAGCAATTCCTCACCAGTTTACTTCAAGGGTATCTCAAGCCAAAAACACTTTCTAGAGTTTTTGATAGAATGGGATGGGATTAAACCGCCATCAGTTTTTATCATTATCCAGGTCTTAAAATCCTAAATCAGGGGTTCCAACCCTCCCTACTCTACTACTCAACCGTTCTTGTTTCCGTCTGCTGGAGATTCCATCTTACCTCCTGTCTGATAAATATCAGGACAGGAAGTGAGGGGAATCTCTCTAAAAGAACCACAGATAGCAGTAAATAATTGGAGCAACCTCCCTCAATGATATCCAGAGGTCCATGAAGGACCCAGGCTTGGAAATTTTGTCAGGTATTGATGCAGGGCTCTCAGAACTTATGGACATAAGCAACCACTGGGACTCAAGTTAGCCATGAATGTGTAGTTTTCTATCATTAAGTCCCATTAGGGCAGAACGAGAGAAATCAGACTCCCCCATTTATACTAAACTATGCAGGTGGAGGAATCGCAGAATCCCAGCCTGGTCTGGCCAGCATTAGTGGTTGGGGCAACAAAATGCTAGGTTAAATATGAGAGCCACTCAGCAGATAACGTGCCTGAGGGAATTTAAAGTGAACTAATCATGTGAAAAGTCATATAGACTACACATCTAAAGAATAGGGTCAGCAAAAGCTACCCCCATATTTTTGTCTAGGACTGGTTTACGTTAAAGCAAACCTGTGCCATCCAAGCTGAGGCCACAGGCTATGAATCAGACTCAGATATTGATTCAAGCAACAGAGAGGGGTCGCTTTCTGGAGCCCCAGAACCTGTTCACGGAGCCAAGGACAAGTCTCATACCCTACCCAGTTGCTATTGGAAACCCTCCAGCACAGTGGGTAATTGTTGGGTAACTGGAATGGTAGCCCTAGCTACACCAAAAGGAGGGGGAAAAAAAAGAGAGGGATCATAGATGGTCCTAGAATTTGGTCATTAGGAGGAAGATCTACAGGTCTCAGAGTTTCGCAGGCTGACCATGATCAAACTTGAGGGTGCACAGAGCACAAGAAAAAAAAAGTGTCAAACAGAGCTCTAAAAAAGGTACACCAGCATCATGACGCGTTGTCAAAAACAGGGAAGAAACTCACGGAAATATGCAGTTGGTACCTCTTTAAGAGGCTCACTGCAAGCCGGGCAGGGAGGGGAGGTGGACTCTGCAGGTACTGTCACTGTGCCCTGAATTATTAAAGCAACAGTGTATCTTAGAAGATCCAAAGAGAAGAACAACCACCACCGCTGATGGATTTTCAATCAGCTGCTTTGTTGTTGTTGTTAAACAACAGCCTGCGTTTAACAACCAAATGAAAAGTAAAGCCACATGATAACCCACCAACTCTGGAGAACACGTAAACCCTTCCGGTTGTTGAAGGCGTGGTAATCCCATTACGTCACTCCTCTTTTGGTGATTAACTACACTGTTCCTTTGAAGTCAGCAACGGAAGAATGCAAAGTATTCCAAAGGCAGGGCAGGGACTAAAGACGAGTACGACTATGCCAATATTGACATTTCAAGGTAAACCCTGGCTGGAAGTTCACACCTTTATGTGCAAATCTGTCCAGAACAGGTACAGTGCTGCCTCACAAGATGGCAATGCATGTATAGATCGTCAGCCCGCCAGCTTTAGGAGAAAAAGGGACTTGAATCGCCCATCGGCATGGATGGCAGGATATCCACTATTGTATACAGACACCTGCGGCACCTGTGGCTGCCTGAATGTCCAAGCAATGCCTGCATCTGATAGACTGACAACTTTCTACCCAGCTCATTCAATTTTACATTTTCTCAAGCCCGGTGGTGCTGACAGGGCCACCCACAACTTAAATTTCACCCGATTCAGCAGAAATTGGACAAAATTTGAGTCTCAGCTTAATGATTCATCTCATCTTTCACACTGTAAAGCATCAAACTAATTTTTCATATGAATGGCAGTTAGGCTACAAGCAGACAAACCAGCAGGCTGATGAAACAGGTGATTGAGTCAAAAATGCGCTCTTCTAAAGCTGGGCACACACCTTACACGGGCAGTGTGCGATTGCGCACACCGGCCCATGCGGCTTTTATCTTTGCGAACATGCCACACACCCGCCGACAATCGTACGATTCTCAGCAGGTTTTCGAACATGTTCATAAGATAAAAGTCGTGCGACCTTACAGTAGGAAAGGTCGCATGCCTTCCACACAGGATTTCCAGCGATTATCGCAAGGTGTGTGGGCACCTTTAGACTATAAACCCGGGGTAGGCAACCTGGGCACTCCAGCTGTGGTGAAACAGCAAATCCCATCATGCTTCTACCTCTAGGAGTCATGCCTGTGACTGTCAAAGTCATGCAATACATCATGGGACTTACCCCTGCTATAAACTATACAATATGATTGGACAACCTCTGTTAGAATTACTAAAAGGTTACCGTAGGAGGACAAACCTAAACAATTCATTCAGTACCACAAACACTGGGCATTGCAGTTAAAAAGAACTACTGTGCGTTGCAGTGGAGTTGAGCAGGAGGTGCATGTGGGGTGCCATTTAAATGAATAGCTTCACACCTCCCGCAACCGTTAATGCATGGGAAGTGCATTGTGCAGTAGCATGGGTTAATCACACAGAACCATGCAATTAGCATTGTGGTGTGAACAAGCCTTCAGACAGACCCTGCACTATATACTTACCGGCAGATCTAGAAGATTGTATGGTGTCCAATGTTTTTAATGATAAATTGATCCACTGCAGAAATACAACCTGCCTTTGGGGGGGCCACACAAACTCCCCCTTCAATAGGGCTCAGGAATTTTGGACTGTACTTAAATGAACCAAATGGATCTGTGGTTTTCTGCTTGGAACAGTTTAGAAGGGGGGCGGTTATGCATGGGTTAACAAGTGCCAGAAACAAGCTTAAAATTCCTGGGCCCTGATGAGGGGGCGGGGGTTCGGGTGCCCCCCCCCCCAAAATGCGTTCCCTGTTTTTGTTTTGTGAACCAAAATGAATCATTAAAATCTTTGGACTCTTGCACATTTTGTTTGGTAGGTTGTCTGTCTGTAGGAGGATTGTGTGGTTGACATCCAAGAGACCATACATGGATTCTCGACTGTGTTCCTCCCTCTTTCAGGAGGTGTCCCGTTTTGGAGGGTGCTGCTGAACCAGAGCTAGTGACAGACTCTTTTTAGATCTATAACCAGAGTCTCATCTTCACTATTCTTTGGGCCCAAAGAATCCTGGCTCCGTTTGCAAAGAGCAAAATAACCAGTTGCCAGGGGCAACCACAGCACCGTTGCCATGGTTTCTTACATGGTGTCAGCCCTTAAAAAAAAAAATTCTGCCCTTTAAGACACAAAAGGCAGCTCGTTCCGCCTGCACAATCCAGCCTTTATGAGGTTACGCTTGTGCCAATGTTTGCGAAACAATGAACAGACCTGTGGGAGGGCCTGGAAAACAGCAACACGCCCTGATAAATTACTGCCAAGCGCCAGCGCTCCTAATTATGTGAAACAGACAGAAATAGAGCCGATCCCATGGCTGAGCTCACACACCCAGGGATTTCTCAGCACTTGTGTTGCCATCCACGGCAACGTCCCAGCACAACACAAGTGTTTTGATTTGACTCTCAGTGCGATGATCCCGTGTTTCAGCGACCACAGATTTCCCCCAAACATTCCACTATCACATTACCGCGCTCCGCCGGAGGACCATCCGCATCCAACGTAAAACACCTCAAATGCTAGAAATTTTTTATTTTTCCCTCAACTGTTTGGCAACTTGGAAACTAAAAACAACTGATGAAAATGTAGCAAAACAAGACATATAAAGTACACACACACACACACACACACACACGAAGCAGCCCATCCTCCACAGCCCCCCCGACCTAATGTAACCTGGAACTACCCACCCGAATGCCTACTTACCACTCTGACAGCAGTGTCCTCAACCCAGAATCCTTCTCTGGCTGTACATCCACATATACCTGAATGGGACCGTACAGGCAGATTTATAAACATAGAGACACCAACAGGCAGATTTATAAACATTGAATCGACATTTCAAAAAAACATTCACTGCAGGAGAAACTTAAGGGCTCATTCACACTGGAATCGGCCGACACGTACAGTCCATGCAGGGCAGCTCCCGGGAAGGACAGGATCTGCGTGTGATTAGTATGCAGCCCCCATCCTTCTCTATGGGACTACGAGGCCGTACGCCTCCCTACGCTCACCCGCCCTGCACGTCTATGCGGGTGTGGGTGTCCATACTTGTACACTGACAGGATGGATCCTGTCTGCAACCGAGCCGGGAAACACGCATTCGTACGGACCTGCACTTGAGGTGAGCGCAGGGGGGGCGTACGGCCGCGTAGTCGCATAGAGAAGGACGGGGGCTGCGTGTGATTAGCTCACCCGTACGGACCTGCACTTGAGGTGAGCGCAGGGGGGTGTACAGCCGCGTAGTCCCATAGAGAAGGACGGGGGCTGCGTACTAATTACACGCAGCACCTGTCCTTCCCGGGAGCTGATCGGTACGGCCCTGCACGGAGATGTACGTGCCAGCCGATTCCAGTGTGAATGAGCCCTAAGGGTGCATGTGTTTTAGAGGACAGAAATAATCTCATGACCAGTGAATGTTTGTTGAAAGTTACATTCATGGGCTTTAGAAATATGCCCTCCAGGGTACCGTGCCATTCAGGTCTATGGGGAATTGCTGCACAGGTGCAGGTCATGCTGGAGAAGATTTGAGCGGAGGATGGTAAACAATGAAGACCACAAACCCTTATGGGGAAGAAAATAATCATATAGGTGTGTGTATTTGGGTGGAGGGGGGAGGTTAGAGCAGGGGTGGACAACTCTAGCTCTCCAGTTGTTGTGGTACTACAAGTCCCATGAGGCATTGCAAGGGTGACAGTTAAAGGGATTGCTCCCAGTGACATGTTGGATTTGTAGTCAAAGCACAGTTGGAGGGCCGGAGTTGCCCACCCCTAGGTAAGAGCATTAGGGTTTGTTTTTTTTACTTGTCCTTTAATGGATCAGTCTACCATAACTGATATCTAGAACCAGGCTGGCAAAGTCAAATAATAAAGCTCTTCCCATTCCCACCGAGAGAATACTCCACCTACACCATTCTCTGTAACACAAAATGTATCATTTCCAACAAGGAAAGTCTTGGGGGGAGCTAGAACCTTAGGCATGAAGACCCCCTGAGATCAAAGAAGCTCAGGGGAGGGGGAAGTTTAACCCATTATCTAAACAAACCTGAACAAAAAAAAAACCAACACCTTTAGCAGTGTCAGATAAATCTTTCCAATGTGCCCTTTTTGTGGAACTACAAACCTCATCAATTGTTGCATACCCCACATGACGGTATTGAGCTTGGATGGATTTTAAAATCCATCCAATTGTTTTCACCTTGGATTTGATCAGGCAAATATCAGCCAAAATCGATTCAAATGGTCACGAAAATCGATCAATAATTGCTACATTCGGTGTATTGAAACGATTGTGTCGATGAGCAGACTGGTACATACGTCACCAGCATCTTCCATTGCCGGTGTGATGCTTCCTGAACACAGTGGGGGAGCCAAGCCTCAGTCCCCATTTGCATTTATTGAGCCGGCCACTTTCCCCATTCAGTAAATGATATCCAGCTCTCTGCTCCAATTATACAAATCTTGCAGAGCTCTCCCACCATTGGAGAAGCCACACGCTTCTGTGTATGGGGGAGCATGTGACCTTCTCCCATGATGCAGCTATGGGGCCTGAGCAGCCAATCACCAGGCCTGAACATGATCACCTGTGTAAATGCCAAAATTCAAAATGGAGCTTCCTCAGGGTAGTACTCCCTGCTCCAACCAAGGAACGGAGTCACAGCGTTGTATTGTGAAGTGGAGTATAAATAGGTCAGGGGTGCGATTTCAACAGACTTTCACTTTGCCATGAACGCTCAAAGTCACAAAGGTCTCTTTACCTTAAAGTGAAAGTGGAAGAGCAATTCTTAGCCATAAAGCCGGTGAATGTGATAATAAAGTGAAACAAAATCAGAGAGGCACAGAAGAAGCCTTTCCAGATTATAAAAGGTGCCCATACACTGTACGATTCTCGTCCGAGAATCGTACAGTGTATGGAAGGCGTGCGACCGTTTCTACTGTACGGTCGCACGTCTTCCATCGAACAAGCAGGCTAGAAAACCCGCCGGGAATCGTACGATTCTCGGCAAATGAGTGGCCCGCTTGTTCGACAACTGACGAACTGGCCGGTGTGCGCACACTGCCCGTTTGCCGTCCTCGCAAGCCCGCCCCTCATTGCAGTCATCGCAAGTACGATCTGCCTGTCCAAGATGGGCAGATCGCACGTTTTTTTAAGTACTTTACAACCATCGCAAGACTAAGGTCTTGCGATGGTTGTACAGTGTATGGCCACCTTAAGGGTACTGACATGTACACTATATTGCCAAAAGTATTGGGACGCCTGTCTTTACACGCACATGAACTTTAATGGCATTGCAGTCTTAGTCCGTAGGGTTCAATATTGAGTTGGCCCACCCTTTGCCGATATAACAGCTTCAACTCTTCTGGGTAGGCGTCCACAAGGTTTAGGAGTGTCTATGGGAATGTTTCACCATTCTTTCAGAAGCACATTTGTGAGGTCAGGGACTGATGTTGGACGAGAAGGCCAGGCTCACAATCTCCGCTCTAATTCATCCCAAAAGGTGTTCTATCGGGTGGAAGTCAGGATTCTGTGCAGGCCAGTCAAGTTCCTCCACCCCAAACTCGCTCATCCATGTCTTTATGGACCTTGCTTTGTGCGCTGGTGCGCAGCCATGTTGAAACAGGAAGGGGCCACAACCAAACTGTTCCCACAAAGTTGGGAGCATGAAATTGTCGAAAATGTCTTGGTATGCCGATGCCTTAGGAGTTCCCTTCACTGGAAGTAAGGGGCCAAGCCCAACCCCTGAAAAACAACCCCACACCATAATCCCCCCTATACCACCCTTCCCACTTGGCACAATGCAGTCAGGCAATTACCGTTCTCCTGGCAACCGGCAAACCCAGACACGTCCATCGGATTGCCAGACCGAGAAGCGTGATTCGTCACTGCAGAGAACACGTCTCCACTTCTCTAGAGTCCAGTGGCGGCGTGCTTTACACCACTGCATCCGACGCTTTGCATTGCACTTGGTGATGTAAGGCTTGGATGCAGCTGCTCGGCCATGGAAAGCCATTTCATGAAGCTCTCTATGGACTGTTGTTGTGCCAATCTAAAGGTCACACGAAGTTTGGAGGTCTGTAGCTATTATCTCTGCGGACAGTTGGTGACTTCTGCGCACTGTGCGCTTCAGCATGCGCTGACCCCGCACTGTCATTTTACGTGGCCTACCACTTCGTGGCTGAGTTGATGTTGCTCCCAGTTGCTTCCACTTTGTTATAATACCACTAACAGTTGGCCGTGGAATATTTAGCAAGAAAATTTCATAGAACACCTGAATCCAATGATTTGGAGGGGTGTCCCAATACTTTTGGCAATATACAGGTGAAACTTGAATAATTAGAATATCGTGCAAAAGTAATTGCAGTAAGTGCTGCAAAAGGGGCCCAAACCAAGTACTGAGTACATATGCATGCTTGTACTTTTCAGAGGTCCGATATTGTTCTATGTACAATCCTTGTTTTATTGATTGCATGTAATAATCTACTTTTTTGAGGTTGTGGATTTGGGGTTCTTGGGGTTTTCATGAGCTGTAAGCCATAATCATCACAATTATGACAAATCACGGCTTGACTTATCTTGCTTTGCATGTAATGAGTCTATCTCATATATTAGTTTCACCTTTTAAGTTGCATTAGTGAAATAAATGAACTTTGCACGATATTCTAATTATTCGAGTTTCACCTGTAGTGTATCTTATGGTGTCCAATCTTCGGAAGGACATCTGCTTTAAAATGTTGAGCTCAGCTGGAGGGAAGGTCCTGTATTTGTAAATGTTCGGATAAGGTTTGCTAAAACACAAGTAATATATACAGGAGACTAGTAAAACATAATGAAAATACAAACCTAAAATTAAAAATCTGGATGCCCCTGATGATCCCCAGAGGGTTATACATAGGGCTCTAGGTTTGGCAATCTCATTGATCCCTACTGAACTTTTTCCATTAGCAGGTCGATTGTTTATTACCAGCATACAGTCCAGTGCTCACCACCTGTAACCTACAAATCATTCATCCCCATACTCTGCAGGAACCCACAACCAGCTTCTCATATTTATTACACACTTCTTTCTTCTACTGCCAGTCACTGAACCCCCTAAAAACTGATGGCCCAAAATCTACAGCTTACAAAATCAGATTTTAACCAGCAATGTTACCAAACTGGTTCCAAAAGCCGATCTGACTGATGCGTAAAGATCAGATTGCTATACTCAAGCTGTAAGAGTCGGTTCAGCCATGGACAGTGTATGGGGAAATCTACTGACAACATCCACACATGTGCTGAAACAGCATTACCAACCGCCAACGACTGACGCCATGATGGAAAGATAATGTTCTATCAAAAGTGCTGATTTTGCTTTTCCACGATCACAAGTATATACCAAGCACAAGGGTCCTAGTCATGGTTATTGGATATATTTTGAATAGTTATACCCCGATTTCCCCTCAACCCCCAGCCCATATATTGTGCGATGCCAACTAGCTCCACACATGATGGTTACATAGTAATATATAAAGTAATCAACATGTTTCCAAATCTGTACACATTACACAGATAACAGACATTGGTTACGTTTTACGGTTCATGTACTCGGCCACAGAGGGCCGCGCAAGTGTGTGTTTCAGAGCCTTATTCTAATATGTCTGTAGAAACTTTTTTTTTTAAGGGGGGGGGTTCTGTAAAAGAAAATAAAAAATAACTGGTTGGTTTTGTCAGTCGCCCTTCCTGACCCCCCCACCCCCCTTCCACTCTCTTCTACAGAGGCAGCACTGACCCCCTCTCCTCTATGGAGGCAGCACTGACCCCCCTTCCACTCTCCTCTATGGAGGCAGCACGGACACCGCACAGCTCGGAGGCAGCACCTCCACTGTCTCTGGGGTCGCTCCCAGCCAGCACACTCACCCAGAAGATGAAGTTGAAGGCGAACAACAGATATTTGATGCACTTGGTTCCTCCTTTGACAGGCATGGTGCTGGAGCTCCGGCGGCAGACTAGCAGACTAAACTGAAAAACTTCTTAGGCAGACAGCACACAACTCCTTGCAGGGTGTGCCGGACTCTCCAGTGCCCAGCCTTCGCAGCCTATGAAACGTGCGACGCAGCGCCCACTAGCGGCACACTCTGGGCTACAGCCAAGCACCACACCTACTAGCCACCCCTAACCCGTATACAGGGCTGTTTATAAACAGGAAAACCTGGGAAAATCCGAACACAGGAGCACTTGTCGGCTGTCCGGACCAATCAGCTTTCAGCTTGTTTTCCTTTCTTTTCTGGGAAATCTGATTGGACACTTTAGGGAACTTCACTTTTGCTCCCCTTTCCAGTTATTTATAAATAGTAAAATCTGATAATGTTCCTTGAACTCCTTTGTCATCGGGAGAGCAGCCCAGCCAACATCCTCCCTCTATGTGTCCTCTTTTCTTTCTTTCTTTCTTTCCCTCCTCCCTCTCTCTTTTTTTCTTCCATATACATGATTTCCTCCAAGTCCATTGAACTCCCTAAAAACCCCAGAAGGTTTGCATCCTTTTCTGTTTTTTCAGACCTAACCGAGATGGATCCGAGGTAATTGGATGTAAACGAACGTCCACTTACATCCAGCTGCCCATAGACCTAACATGGGTCCGCTTAGTTCAGTTTTTTCTGGAGGGAAAGAATGAACAAACACATGTGTCCCAAATGTGACATCCATTCTGTTCTGCTCCAATTCAGCAGGCAGTTTGTTTACGGATCCCCTGCTGATCGGAATGGACGCCATCAATGTGTAGTGGTGAATGTGCATTTGACACTTTCCTTTGCTCTTCGCTCTGAGAAGTTAGAGGGAATGGCCAGGGAACATAAAGATTTCCCATCAAGATGGAAAAACTGTGTGTGCAATAACAACCACTTTAAGCATTAAAAACACTAGTTATTACATCCCAGGCATCCCCTCAATACCGCAGTTTGATCTATGGATAGGCTCGATGTTCGAGTCGAGCTTGAGTTTGACCCGAACATTGGCAGTTCGTGTGTTCGGTGAGCACACGAACTGTCAGGGCGTTCGGCGGGCTGTTCAACTGCTGAACGCCCCATATGGCACTGCTAAGTGTACAAGTACCCCTTACTCATTCACAAGGGGGGGGCGCATCAGGTTGCCCCTTTATTAAAGGGGTACCCTGATGTGAATAAGCCCCCTGCCCGCAAACCCACAACCAATGCCCTAGGGCTTCTGGGGAAGAGGCCCTTGCCCCATCGGCACGGGTACAAGTGCCTGTGCTCGGATCACGGGTCTGGTATGGAATTTTAGGGGGTACCCCATGTCTTTTTTTGTCCATTTTTGGGGGTGGGGTTCCGCCTTTAAATTCCTAGTCGACCTTGTTTGACTTTGAGGGGGAACCCCAAGCACTTATTTTTTCTGTTTTTTTAACATGGGGTCCCTCCTAAAATTCCCACCAGACTTTAAGGGTCTGGTATGACTTTTGGAGGGAACCCCACACTTTTTTTTTCTAAATGGGGTCCTTCCTAACATTCCTACCAGACCTTGAGGGTCTGGTATTATTTGGGAGGGGGAACCACACGCTTTTTGTTTTTCCTTTTTAAATGTCATTTTTTTTCTTTATAAATGTCATTTTTGCTGCAGGTTCTATACATTGTACAGATTTGCCCCTTTACAGGCAGTTTAAGGGGGTCCACCAAGCACCATATTTAAAGGAATTTTTAATTTTTATTGTTTCACTTTAAGTGATGTTAAAATCACTGCTCCTTTAAAAACGGTATATATATATATTTATAGATATAAAAAAAATCATTGATTCATGTCCCTCAGGGCAGTACCCGAATCCCCATACACTTTTTATGGCCAATAAATTGCATATAAGGCTTCAAAATGACCCAATTTTGAAGCCTTTGAAGCAACTGATTTTCAAAGTTCTACCCCCATAGACTTGCATTGAGTTCGAGTTCGAATTCAAACTTTTTCCATGTTCTAAAGTTCGAATACAAACTGAGCGAATGCGGGTGTTCGGCCCATCACTAGTTTGATCTTCTCCCAGGGATCACATTGGGCAATCAGATCAAGGTGGCATTGGGCCATTCAAGATCATTTTCATCTAAAATGGATGG
This sequence comes from Nanorana parkeri, assembly GCF_000935625.1. Classification (NCBI taxonomy): domain Eukaryota; kingdom Metazoa; phylum Chordata; class Amphibia; order Anura; family Dicroglossidae; genus Nanorana; species Nanorana parkeri. The sequence goes on along the minus strand of NW_017306860.1, from coordinate 769,484 downwards.
AGTTCTATTGTTGTATCACAGCTAACAAAGCAGTCGAGTCGGGTTCACAATCTTGCCCAATCACTATTATTTTTTCAGATAAGCTGGTGCCAGGACAACCTGCGTGTCTCCCATAGCCTCCTCTTCTGTCCTACACAGGTACTGTATATTTATGAGACAATAGTCTTCCTCTTTGTAGGAGCATCTGGGCAAAAATACTTTGTGAGATGATATGCTGTTCATTGATAACTTTGGCTGGTTTTACTTAAAGGAGAACTATGGGGTTAAGGCTTTTCCCCATAGTTCTCCTTAGGATAAGGGGAGGACACAAACTAGCGTCCACCCGTCACCCTCAGCTCAGTATAGTGAGACGCCACAGTATACCGCGAGCTACTGCTCGTGGTATACTCAGATGCCACAGCATGAAGCGGATCCTGACAATTATGTCTGGATCCGCCCAGCTGCGTGAGTGACAGCTGGCTCTGTCTATCTAGAGGCAGAGCCAGCTGTACCCGCCCCCTCCCCCGTCCGATCTGCCAGTCAGCGCTGGCAAATCGGAGCGGGGAGGGGGGAATCCAGCCCCTTCCCTGTCACGGCAGAGAGCCGTGACAGGATCGAGAGGTGAGCGAACTCCGGTATGTGTTCGCTCACCTCCCGATCTACTGAGCCAACCTGTGGCAGTCTCATTGTCACAGGTCGGCTAGAACTATGAGGTGAGTGAAAAGCACTCACCTCATAGTTCTCCTTTATAGTCTTTCTATAGCCAAAACATATATTACATTTCTTTTTGGATAGAGTAGAGATAGAGTTTTGGATAGAGTAATGAAGGATTAACACCCCTGTGGCGTTTTGAATGCTTCTTGTATTACCACTGGGGAGATTTACCCTCTCTATTGGTCCTAGTGACTATCGTCTCCATTACAGAAAGTGATTGGAAATCCAAACTTTTGCAACTGTTACCAGAGCAGGAATAGATGTACATTTTCTTATGGAGACACTTGTTCCTGTGATAACTGTCTATAAAGGGATTTCCCTCACTTTGGAGGGATTTCCTTTCAATGTGTGATGCATCTCCAGAATAGGAAGTGAAGTAAAATCTCCCCGACGGGACACAAAAACCAAAAACAGAGATACAAGAATTTTAACTTCTAGCTAAAAAAAAGTTTTGTCACCCGTAATTAGTTTTTCCATCTAGTAATGTAGCTTGGATGGACTGCCTCGTCCTGTTGTGTCCTTTTGGACACAAGCAGAAAGAAAAAAGAATTAATAGAAATACTTGACTCCTGTCACTCTCAGTTATTTTTTTCTGTGCCCCGTTGTGGAGGGTTCCCTTCACTCTTTGTCCCGAAAACACAAAAGGAAGTGAGAGGAAATCTCTACAAGGTGAAGGGAATTTCCCTTAGTTGTCACTGGAAGAGGCGTCCTCATTGGAAGATTTACCATCATGTCTTGTTCTGATGACAACCGTAAAATTTTTGTTTCCACCTCACTTTTTCTCTGGATGACTATAAGGAAGGTCTAGTTTCTTCTAGTACTAGATGATACAAGACCTGTGTGGCATGTGCATGGGAGTGTGCGTGCACGCTCTGCGCTGCTGTTGGCAATAAATGGCCTAGGTAAACTGGAACACTGCAGAGACAGATTGCTGAGTGGATGGACTTTAGCTAGCTCCTGGTCACCTGCAATCTGACCTGCTGTTCTGCCGTGGCTTGAATTCCAAACTCAAATCCTGTCTCCTGAATCAGTACCTTCACTTCCTGACTGTTATCAGCCACAGCTTGAATTCCCAACTCTGATCCTGGCTTGAATTGCCAACTCTGATGCTATCTCCTGAATCAGTACTTTGACTTTCCGACTGTTACCAACCACAGCTCGAATCACCAACTCCGATCCCATCTCCTGAATCGGTACCTTCACTTCCCTACTGATACCAAATACAGATTGAATTCCAAACTCTGATCCTGTCTCCTGAATCAGTACTTTGACTTTCCGACTGCTACCAACCACAGCTTGAATCCCCAACTCCGATCCCATCTCCTGAATCGGTACCTTCACTTCCCTATACTGATGCCAAATACAGCTTGAATTCCCAACTCTAATCCTGTCTCCTGAATCAGTACCTTCACTTCCCGACTGTTACCGACCACAGCTTGAATTCCCTACTCTGATCCCATCTTCTGAATCGGTAACTTCACTTCCTGACTGTTACCTGCTGTGTCTTGATATCCCCACTCCGATCCTGTCTCCAGAATTGGTACTGCTACTTTCTGTTACTGATTTAGGCTTGTATCTGTCTATGTTTCTGCTGCCTCCTCTGGTACCTTTCTGCATCTGGTTCGTGTCCAGGGGTCTACAGTTGCCTGGTCCACGCACCTTCTAACCTTGCCAGATCTGGTACTGCCTGTGACACTGACATTAATGCCACTCTGTGTGCCTTGCATTCCCTGTTGCCACTTCCAGGGGTGTTGGACAGAAGGTGCAAGAGAGGCTCCCTCATCAGCCTGTCTCCTCCAGGTATGTGACAGTGACATTGGTCACCAGGACAAATAGAGGGGAAATCTTCCCAGCAGGACACCGATGGCAATACAAATATGATAGGAGTTCTAACCTTTTCTCATGTTATCCAAAACTAAAACTTGTAATAGCCCTTCTATGTGTGAAACGCGTAAGTGCCAAATCCTGTGAGATTTAAGTAACAAAGAAAAAGGTTTTCCACAGTATAGTTGTGTAGTGTATCCTTAATTTTCTTGCTAAGTATCTGCAAGTAAGATGAACCTAACCAGCTTCCAGCAATAGTGGATAGGTGTGGGAGCTAAGATCTGCCTGAAGCGTTTGTTTACTATTTATCTAAAGCCTTGGTTCTCAACTGGTGGGTCGTGACCCAACAGTGGGTCGCGACCCCGTGTTCAGTGGGTCCCCGTGTGCCTTCCACTTTTCTAGGTGAGAGGCTCCTCAGCCTCCCCCTAGCGCAGCACTGCCAGTTCTTGCGCCAAGCAGCCATTCAAAATATGCTGCCCGGTGCCGAGTGTCAGCTTGAGGTAGGGTGGGCTCCATCCATATGTGCATTGCTTACAGCTCCCTCGCTTGTCCTGTAGAGGTGCCTGGACCGGTGTGATGTAACATACTGGCTCTCGGCGCCTTTATAGGGTGTGCAAGGGATCTGTACAAGCACTGCACATATGGATGGAGCTCCATCACAGTACAACATGTATGTATGTGTATGTGTATGTGTGTGTGAGATTGTGTCTGTGGTTGTGTGTTTTTGAGGGCCCATTCACACTAGTACAGTGCGTTAATTGCACAGTCCCATACAATTAATGTACTGTACTTGGCAATCGCACCTACCACGCGTTTTGGTGTGAAAAGTGCATTGCCATTCATTTGAATGGCACCCCAAATGCACCTCCCACACACAGTTCTATTGCCCGCATCGGAACTTGCAGTACCACAATGCCGTGCAGTCCATTGCAGTGCAACTTGGGTCACGACTTAATGACAAAGGACGAAGGTGGGTCCTGAGGTTACACAGGTTGAGAACCACTGATATAAAGTTTTGACACCTTACCATCTAATACTGAGAACTGAATAGGAGTAAATGAGCCTCAATCACTCCTAGACAACATTGACGTGGAAAACCTTATCTGTGAAGAATAACAGTCCTCTTTAATCTGAAAAATCTTCTTTCCCGGAATGTGGCATGTCCACCCGTCTCAGTTTCTGCTTTGTGAATGTAAACAAGAAGTGGTGGTAATTCTTCATTCCAGCACTAAGAAGTTTCTATGATGTAAGAATGTTAGAGAATTTGAAAATGGGTTCATATTACAGACTGTAAGAAATCAAACTAAAAGATCTAAAGCCTGTATATAGTAAGCTACAAATGGTCCCAAATTCTTGCATGGACGAATAGAACTCTCTAGTACTATATGGGGGTTCCTTAGTTGAAACCCAGCTCGATAGAAAACAAAACAAAAAACAAACGGGGCGCCTTCCCTGGTGCAGGTAAACCTTTTTATTGATAAAAAGGTTTACCTGCACCAGGGAAGGCGCCTGGTTGTTTTTTGTTTTCTATGCAGCTTTTTTGGATTCCCTGATTGGAACGGGGCAGCCACTACTGGGGGCGGAGGGAGTAAGGTGTTCTGGCTTAAGGATGGTCTTCCTGGCGCTGGTCGGTGTGTTGCATTACTGGAGCCCAGCTCTAGCCTGAGAATAAACAGAGTAATTTTGATGAATATTTTAAAATATTATTTATAGAAGAGCTCCGGGCATGTAAAATAATAACCCTTGAAGTGGGGCTACCACCGCATTTTAGACCCTAGACCAAAACTAATACATGACTCTTGCAGTGCAGGGGTAGCCTCACTGCAAGGGTAATTTTTTACATGCCCGAAGTTCACACTATGTCTACCAGATCTGGAACAGATCTGCAAATGCCGTGCTGTGCATTTTTACCACGTTTTTGCCTTGTTCCGGTTCTTTTTTTTTTTTTAGCTTAAAATGGGCTTTCAGGTGCAGTCCAGTGCGTTCAGTGCGTTTTTGAAGCGGTTTTTTTTCGGTCTGGAAGGGAAAGCACTGCAAAGGTGTGAACTGTAGTAGCCCAGAAATCACATAGGGATAGATTGGGATGTGTTTTTGGTCTAGGAGCTAACTGTTCTGGTCTGGAGAGAATCTGGACATCGTGTGAACAAGCCCTGAAGCAGTTTAGCTTGTTTTATTAAGTGTTCTTTGTCTTAGTGTTTATCTTTTTTTTTTTTAGTGTGTTTGATCTTTGTGTACCATTTCTTTCTTTTTTTTTTAAACCCTTTTGTTCAAAACATATAATAAGGTTATTAAGGGTCCAACTTTTTTCTACAAATCAGGTCAAGGACAGTTAAAATGAGTTCCCAACTTCCACAGGAGCCATTTAAAACTCAGTTACACTTGTAAAAACAGCAAAGATCACCTTGATTTCACTTTTCCCATTGACCCCAGTATATTTAGCCACAATCTTATGATTTTTGCCTAAAGTTTAGGGAAATACTAATCAATTTTGCTAGGTTCTACCCCAGTGTAGACTTTTCTTTTTTAGTTTTGCCGAGTGAGGGTTAGGACCTCAGTCAACTTTTTATGCTGTTGTTTTGCCCCAAGTTTTCTTTAATTCCTTTTAAATTTTTTGGGTGTCAGTATAGAAAGTGAAAGAAAATATCCTTCCTTCTTGTTTTCTTGATTATTTGGTGATTATCAGACTGACCAGAAAATGATAGGAAATCCATTGAGGACCCAAGCAGCAACAAAAAACACATTTTCTAATAGAATAGGGAAGGTTTAGACCCTCTGTCAGGATTGTAATGTATATGTCCCTATAGGGGAGATTTCCTCTCTCTTTTTTTTCATTTAACTTTGTAGGGATAGGTACAGGGTAAAACTCTTTCCATGTACTCTTTCCCCTGGTAGAGGGCAGATATCTAGTTACCCTCTTATTATAAGGGGAGCTTCCAGAATCCACCATAAGTGAGGCACACGGAGGTGGGGAAGAGGCCCTTGTCCTTCAATTTTGGGACTAAGGTGCTTTATTGGGGTGGGGATTGCCGCCCCACTTGCAAGGTAGTCCCCAAATGTTGAAAGGCATGTGGTCTATTATCATACAGGAAGAGAGGGGGGCTTACAGTATATTCGCTGCCTTCCCTTTCCTGGCCACCGAGGCTGAATACCTTGATAAGGATCCGGTTGAAATATTAAGGGGAGCACAGTGGTTTAGTGGTTAGCACTTCTGCCTTGCAGCACTGGGGGTCCCAGTCAGGACACTATCTGCAAAGAGTTTGCATGTTCTCCCTGTGATTGCGTGGGTTTCCTCTGGGTACTCAGGTTTCCTTCCACACTCCAAAGACAAGCTGGAAGACATTTTGCATAACCTGTCAGTTGTGGGATACAGCGCGCACTGTGTATCTAGATTCTGACAGGTTGCGCTATCAACGTAGCGGGACGCTCTAGTTCTACCTTTGCAATAGCCACCTTCTCTATTCCTGGCTTGATGGGCTCCCTAATTCTGCAGCTGCAACACCGATCTTCTGCCTTAATATGCTGGGCCCTCTAATTCTGCAGTTACCCATCTTCTGCCTTGGCCGCTGGGCTCTGTAGCTCTACAGACATAACTCTAAATGGAGTTTATGGAGCTGCAGCATACATGTAGGAGTAGGCGGTATAGGTGGACACGTTGATCCCCAGTCAAAGAAGCACCAGATCCAGGAGTACTGGCAGTAATTCATGAATAACTTACAATATAATTTTTTTTCTCTCTCAACTAACTGGTTTGGGGGCAGCATTTTTTGGCGCCCCCCTGGAAAGTTCCGCCCTAGGCAAATGCCTAGTTTGCCTTGCAGTAGATACACCCCTGGGTGGGACAGAGAGGGGTATCCCACAGGAGCAGCAATAAAAAAAAGTAAGGATAATTTTTAAAAACAGAAGGCAGCATTTTGATATACATTGTAAGTAGGGATGAGCACAGGTTCGGATGGAACCTGAGCTCCTCTGAACAAGGAAGTGCCATAGACACTTCAAGCCAACCAACTGGGTATGGTCATTCCCCGCCCCGCAGCTGCATGTAAACAAAGGGGCGGGATGATTGTGCTGATGCCATTTACCTAATATCGCTATGTGCAATTTGATATACCAAGTATAGGAATGTAGCCACATAAGGTCAATGATGTCACTGCATCCCACCCCTTTGCCTAAGTCTGGAATTCCCCGGGGTTTAGGGTTGGACCGGGTTCAGTTCAAACCGCTCATTTCTAATTGTAAGCTGTAATGTACAAGGGTACAGGTACTCTTAAGAATAAGAACACTCATGGACCTATACACACACTCAATAGGTTGGACTTGATGGACTTATGTCTTTATTCAACCTCAAATACTATGTAACTATGTAACTATGTTAATGGATTATTTTTTTTATTTAAAGGTGAACTAAACCTTTAGAGAGACCTTACAAAGAAAAATTGTATTCCTATTTAACCATTAGCCAAATATAATCAGCCCTAATTAACTCCATCCTCCTCTTCTCCGATTGGCTGTTTTTTTCCTATTTTACATTTTTTTCTTTCATTTATTTTGATTTGGAAATATCCAAAATTAAAAAAAAATAATTTGCACACAATGCTTTTTTATTTTTTTTGGGGCTGTAGATATAAAAATGTCTAATCATTTTTGCAAGCTAGTATTGCCAAAAGAAAGCCTTGTTTGCTTGTATACAGTATATGTATTACTTTGTTACAAAGTTACAAAATTATCACCGAATAAAGAGGGCCATATTAAAAATTGCTCTGGTTCAAAAGGGCTATAAAGGAGAGCAGAAGTGGTAAATTCCTACTAAGGACATCTGCATGGAGTTTGTATGTTTGAGTTTTGAATGGATGCTCTGGTTTCCACCTGTAGTCTAAACATGTACTGAGAGGTTGTGTGAAGCAGTAGGATAGAGGGAGGCGTATATACTGTAAAGGGGAGAGCAGGTTATGGAGAGTGAAGGAGGGGAGCACTCAGGGGGCCAAAGCTGTGATATTAAAGGAGAACTATGAGGTGAGTGCTTTTCACTCACCTCATAGTTCTAGCCGTCCTGTGACGATGAGACTGCCACAGGTCGGCTCAGTAGATCGGAAGGTGAGCGAACACATATCGGCGTTCGCTCACCTCTCGATCCTGTCACGGCTCTCTGCCGTGACAGGGAAGGGGCTGGATTCCCCCCTCCCCGCTCCGATCCGCCAGCACTGACTGGCGGAACGGACGGGGGAGGGGGCGGGTACAGCTGGCTCTGCTATAGCTAGTGGTATACTGAGCCTAGGGTGACGGGAGGACGCTAGTTTGTGTCCTCCCGTTATCCTAAAGAGAACTATGGGGAAAAGTCTTAACCCCATAGTTCTCCTTTAATCACTATTTTATATTTGGTATAAAATGTCACTTTTTGGTTATAATGATCTGTTGATGTGAAAAACAAAATGCCACCCCTTCTGGAGATTACAGGCAGCGAGTGAGAACAAAGATATCATTATACTAAATACTATACAATTTCCTCCAGAAAGATCTGACCTCCTGTGGTGTGCAATGCACAATTCTAGTCTGAAGCAGCCAAACAGGTTCTGTAGCTGCACGATGAGATTGCTGCTGGCTCTTTTGTTGGCATAGTCTTTTGTAGCTCCGTACGACGTACGTCCTTGGCAGCGAAAGGGTTAAAGAGAACCTGTCACCAGACCATTCATTTTAGCAAAAATCTTTCTATAAGATTATATGAGCATTTAATGTGTTTTATGCATGTTATTTGTCTGTGAAACTCTCCCTTGTGTAGAAATCTAAAGGCCCTGATACTGCTGCTAGGTCTTAGATGTGAGGTCAGCAGCCACAGGAGGCTCAGAGCTGCCACTCAAGTAACACTCTTTATGATTCCCCTTCGCTCCTCCTCAGACAGCTAAAAAAAGGGTATTTAGGGAGATGAGGGGAGGGATGGAGGTGCCGGGCCAGCATAGACAGTAATTAGACACTACTAAAAGAGAAGAGGCCTATGACCAGTGGTGTCCCTAGCCTTTTTGCCGCTTGAGGGGAGGAGGGGGGGATAGGGGTAGAGTTGGTGCATGCAATCAGCAGTGGCAGGTGGGTAGAGGAGACAGCGCTGCCAGAGACGAGAGTGAACCCACTATCTGCAGGCTCTGTATTTCCCCGCCTGACTCTTAGCAACCTTGGAAGCTCTGGCCGACGTCTTGCCCTCGCCCAGTGACATCACTGGTTACCAGGAGCTGGGTGGGACACTGGCCAGAGCATCCAAGGTTGCTAAGAGCCGGGCTGGGAGATGAGTATGGCCCTTACACATCTCCCCGCCCACCTCCTAGCAACCAGGGACACTGTGGCCGGAATGAAGGCACACTAAAAACATTGTGCAGCAGAGTAGCCATGCCATGCCACTTTTCCTGCTGCCCTCCTGCCCTTAGGTTGCCTCATTAAAGGGACAGCTCCACCGTGCAAGGAGTGAGGGGGCTGTGCTTAGGAATTGACTTTTCCTGGAGTAGTCAAATTTTCTAGCAAGTTTATAGGCAGATTACAAATAAAATAATAGTAATAATGGAAAGAAAACCACAGCACGTAAGCATTTAACATACTTTTTATGTACTTTTTAATGCAATTTTTAAGTTGTTGACAGGCTCTCTTTAATGAGATAAATATGGGGGCTGCCATTGCTGACCTCCCTTTGAAATATGCTAGTTTCCTGGCTGTAATGCTAAACAACTATACTGAATGCTTTGAGTCACTGTCAAAGTATTCAGATAAGCACTTTTCTGATCTGCATACCTGTTCCAGGTTAGTGACTGCAAAGAATGTAAAGAGCCACTGTCACCTTGCCCATCTAGGATCAGCAGGAATCAGCCAGCCGTGTGTGGTCAACTGTAGTCCATCCCTTATCTCCACAATGGCATCTATTCTAAGCAATAGAAGCTACCTGTAGAGTACTATATATAATCTGCCCCAGCAGAATATCTAACGAAAGAATTCTTTTTTTTTTTGAATTGTTTAAGGTATGCTGATTGGGAGCACATAACAAACATATAGTGTGGGTTTCTCAGATTGACTGTAAAAGTGGCAATACCCTTTAAAGAATGCAGGAACTGTCAGCGCCAAAAGCTCTTGGTGCCAAGTAGGGATGCTCAGATACCAAGTATCGTACTCAGTACAAGTACAAGTACAGATACTTTTCCAGCTCCAAGACTAGACTAGAGAAAAATTCAAGTTAGGAGGCAGCTGTCATTTTTAATGAGCATACAAAGCTCCTGGGATTAGTACATCTCTGTTTTAATGTATGTTTTTTTTTTTTATAAATATAAATAAAGGGATGCACCGATACCATTTTTTCAAGCACAGGTACTGGTACTTGTCCAAGTACTCGCAGATACAAGTACTGATAAATTTTTGGTTATTGTCATGTGACAGTTTTTCTAAATCAATACAGACTAAGGGGGTTATTCACAAAGCTAGCCGAAGTATCAGCCGTAGCCCTTCGGTTCGAACCGAAAGGCTGCTGTTCACTATAGCCTAGCAGAAAACACTGTCCCAAACCAATGAGGCGGACAGGGCCAGGCTTGCCTTTGGGCATACTGGGCACTCGCCCAGTGGGCCGAGGCTGGGTGGCACAGAATCAGGCAGCGGCGGCTAGTTGGCCATAAGGCCCTAAGAGCGGTTGCCTAATTAGAGAGCTGCCCGGTGGAGGGGAGGGCCCAGTGAGTTGTGGTCCAGCTGGCTTTGTATAGGAGGTGGAGGAGAAGCAGCGGGTGGCTCTGGGCTGGCCATAACATGTGATCTGGTGGAGGGATGTCCCAGAAGCAGGCAGGGACTGCAATGTATTCTTTAGATTACGGGGGGTGCCCGAGTTTAGTTTTGCCTAGGGCAGCACCAAACCAAAATACACCACTGTGGGGCCCTGTGATTTCTAGTTACGCCCCTGCCCATACAGCTCCCAAAGGCGGCCGAGCCAAGCCGAAGGCATATGCTTCGGCTCGACTGAGCCGAAGTGACAGCCGAAGCGGGGCGAACGGCCGGAGGCCTCGCAAATGACAGCTGGGCGGAGCCAGCCGCCCAGTGGTTATTCGTTGGCCGGGACCTGCTAGAAGACTCTAGCAGGTGCCGACCAATACGAAACAGTTGGGCGGAGCTAGATGTCACTGTTTTTTTAATTTATTTTTAAATCTTTATTTATTTTGTTAAATGTAATATTTATTTACATTATTAAAACCTTTTTTTTCATCTTTTTAAAAAACTTTTTACATTGATTTCCTATTCTGCTCGGTACCACAGAGGTACCAAGAAACACAGATTCCCCAAAAAGTCTGTTATTTCTTTACTTTATTCCAGCACCATTTGTACAGGTATCGATCTTTATTTCTATTTTTAATTAATATATTTTATACTTTTATATTACAGCTTCTAGTATAACTTGTTAAATATTGCTTGGTGTCAAAATATCAATATTCTTAGGTCAGCAGAGCATGGGGGTCACCAACGCGCATCTGATTGAAGCTGCAGCTGTTTGGGAAATTGCTTGGAAATGCGCAGACTCCTCCCCCCTTCTCTAGATTTACTGAACTGTTTCATATGATAGGACCCGGAGGAATACATTGTTCCACTCTTTTCAATAAATCTCCTACAAATTCTTTCCTGCAAAGGCTGCCGGAACAGTTTATAGCCCAGAAACAAAAACCTTCCTGTGCTCGCACATTTTACAGACCCGCAGTATGTAGTCAATGTGTTCGCATTTCAGACGAAGGCTAAACGAAAAATTCAGAAACTTCCCTGACAACATGGGGTGTTGTTGTGGAAGAACTTCGGCATATAGTTGCCACATTTTGAGGAACACTCTACTGTTGAACTTTTAGAAAGTATTACAGCCACTTTTGTTCATGCGTCCATTTTCCTGCAGTAAAAAAGGATCTGCCATCCCTGGGCCTCGGCAGTTGTGGAGGATCATAATAACACCTCTCTACAAAGGAAAAAGATTGGTCCTGAGCAAATAATAAAAATAAAATATAAGTGCAGGACCTACGTGACAGAGGAAGACAGGGAGCCCAGGGGTTAAGTATTACGGTTTCAAGGTTGGATTAGTCACTTACCTAATTGGATAGGGGAACGCGGTTAGAAGGGGAATCAGGGATTTGTTGCTGGGGAGGAGCGTTCAAAGTTGAGTGAAAGATGAGCGCATGACGAGTCATCTTCTGCCGACCCACCCCTCTCTTTTGTTCATGCGGGATTGATTTACAGATAGGCGAATTAGGAAGTAGTAGTTTGGGGTCTTTAAGGAGGCACAATTTGGCCTGGTATAATATGCCAAAGGACCTATCTTTGGTATGGCATCCCATAATCGTTTACAGTCAGCTGGTAGTAACCTGGAGATTTTGGGTCAGTTTGTCTCTGCAGTTAATTTCAGTCTCTGACCATCTCCTGTAGCAGCGGTCGCCGACTGTTGGCCCGCAAGGAAAATTTTGGTGGTCCGCAATTGCCCCCGGGCCCCTCTGATGCCGTGCAGGCTGGGCCATCATTGAAGTGCCTCTCACTGACTCGAGCAGCTTCTGTCATAAGGAATGCGTGGTTCTCAGTACAGTGCGGGCTCTGTAGGAGGCGGGGCATCTCGTCAGTACCCGGACTAAGCAGGCTGCGGGACACGGATGAAGTGGGAAGAAGCCAGGTAATATTGGCACAGTGTGGGGGAAGGGGAGGCACGGGGTGGTTGGGTTTAGTGCTGAAGCTAGGGGTGCATGTGCCCCAAGTGCCGCTGGCAGGACCAGTGGCAGATGTATATATATATATACACCCACACAAACACACACATATGAGAATATATTTATATATGAGGAAACAAAAAATATGAGAATATATATATTTTTAAAAAAAATATATGTCTGCAGTCTCTGACCATCTCCTGCAGAATGTCTGTAGTCTCTAACTATCTCCTATAGCATGTCTGCATTCTCTGAGCATCTCCTGTATTTATAGGTGTGCACAGCAAAAGTAGAATTGCACACATGTGTATATAAATATATAATACATGCATAAATACATATATACCCACATATACCTCTTCCGGCAGGGGTGCAGTAATGAAGCAGGGGGCCTGGCAGGTGGTCATGTGACCACCTTCCCAGCTTCCTGATTGAAAGGGAAGCCGCAGCCACACTCCCTCCCAGCATCCCAGGCACCAAGTACTGTGGCTGTTATGTGGGGAATGTAAGTGGCAAGTGATACTGCGCTCTGTATCGCTGAGCCGGTCACAGAGAGATCTTTGTGAATGCTCCTCTGGCCCAGTGACTAAAAACATGGTGCCCTGTTGCGGTTTTAGTGTTCATAGT
>NW_017306860.1:677492-756329 GCF_000935625.1 Nanorana parkeri | reverse complement strand
GTCTCCACCATAGGTGCATGTGACAAGGTAACAACATAGGAGAAGATCTTCAACAATGGAGAGACAGTTGTCACCCTATAACAGGAAGTGCCTAAAGACTGACCTTTAAGGCAGGATTACCAGGTAAGATTTTAGTGAAAGCTCAATTGAAAAAATTACATCAACATGTTAAAGCTTTTATGAGATTTTAATGATGGTCCTTGATCTATTTTTAAAACCATAGTCTTTCTCTAAACCACCCACATCACACCTCAATCTGACCACCAAGATGTAGTGTCACTGTGACAAACTTGCATCTTTTTCTTAGCCGGAAAATTGGGGTGGTTTTTAGTTATCCAATGAGCAGCCTGATATCTTGTAGGAGGTCTCCTTTCACTCATGGAACTCTAGTCCTCTCCTTGTACACTTTTACCCAGTGTGTCATGATTCACAGAACCATTTCATCATGTTATCGGAGGCCTGATTATGTCAGTGATCGGGGTGTTTGCAAAACAGCTGATGTCTTGAAAAATGCAGGAAGTGGTCCAGAGGGGAAGGGAGAGTGACCAAGGTCAGGACCACATCATAAGCTGATTAGAAAGTGATGTAGTCACTAATGTTAATGAAGAATACACTTTGGTTTTATAATGGAACACTAGTGATGTACACAGCCAATATGGACCTCATTTTCCAAGTGGTTCATCATGGAATATAAAGAGTATGTTAGTTGTGCTGTAACATGCAGGGCCATCCCTATAATAAGGCAACCTGAGGTGGTTGCCCCATCTTATTGGGGGGCAGCCAGGTGAGGGGGGGCACAACATCCCAGGTTGCAAGGGGCTCTTAGCAGTATGTGACGCTCTGCCTGGCGTCCCACTCAGCTCACTGATGTCACCAGTTGCCTAGAGCTGAGCGGGATGCTCTGGCTTGCATCCCGCAGAGCTCCTGGCGGGACTCCTCCGGCTGTCTCATTATAGGGATCGCCTGCATAGGGAGCCCCCACATCCGCCCATGGCAAGTGAACCAGTGACCATTTCCTGTCAGCACAACAACATCCCCCCACCCAGGAACGAAATTGCCTCAAGACAAAAACCATAAGGGCAGTCCTGGTAACACAGACATCTCAACTATCCCGGGTGTTCCAGGAGTCTCCTGCTATTAGATAGCGGCTCCCGGACGCCCGAGAAAGAAACATTTTTATCCCGGAAAGGTTTACTCTGCTTTATCTTCTGGCAGCAGAGTAAACCTCTCCGGGATCTCCTGATATCTGCTTTTATTTTTTTCTTCGTATTCTGACAGCGGACACGGTCAGAATTAAAAGAAAAAAAAGTAGAAAAAGCAGACAGCAGGGGGATAAATAGCAAGGCTGCTATCGGCCATTTCAAATTGCAATAGCCAATAGCAGGCTGGGTATTGGACCCGCCCACTTCTGCTGTCAATCAGCAGAGGTGGACCTGAAGTTCTCCTATCAGGCTGCTTGTTTATTTATTTATTTATTTTTTTTGATGGAAGCCGCTGTCAGAATACAAAAAAAAACCAGCAGATAGCAGGGGAAGCATTAGCTGCCATCATTTCAGGGAGGTGCCCTCTCCCCCATATCCCTCCCACGAATAGGGGGGGGAGGGCACCTCCCTGAAATGAGAAAAGCAACTCCCTGAAATCCATTATTTCAATGTCAATATACTGTACATAAAGCTATAAAAGAATAGGTCTGAGTAATTGTGGTGGGGGACTTTAAAGTGTAAACTCCTCTGGTACAGGGATTATTGTGAGTGGCTCTCTATTCTGTGTACAGCCCTGCAGAATCTGTCAGAGCGATATGAATGTATAATAATTAAAGTGTGTAATTGACATTAAAGTGTAAGCTCCTCTGGTGCAGAGTCTGATGTGAATGGCTCAGTACTCTCTGTACAGCACTGCAGCATGGGTTGGAGCTCAATACATTTATGGTAATAATAATGTGTGGTTGTAGCGGGGACATTAAATTATAAGATCCACTGGTGCAGACTGTGACTAGCTCAGTGTCCTGTGTACAGCACTGCAGAATGTGTCAGAGCTATAAAAATATTTAATAACAAAATTGTGTGATTGTGGCAGGGACATTAAAGTACAAGCTCCTCGGTGCAGTGACTGAAGTGAATGGCTCATTGTCCTTTGTGCAGCATTATGCAAAGTATTATAGCATTATAATAATATAATAATAATAATAATAATAGTGTGTGACTGTGGTGAGGACATTAATGTGTAAACTCCTCTGGGACAGAGCCTAATGTGAATGGTTCAGTGTTCCCTGAAATATATATCAGCTATATAAGTGTATAATAAAAATAATGTGTGATTGTTGTGGGACACTAGAGTGTAAGCTCCTCCGGGACAGAGACTAATGTGAATGGTTTAGTGCTCTAGGTATAGCACTGTGGAATGCATCAGAGATATATACACTATACAGCCAAAAGGTTGTGAACATCTATCACACTTATATGCGCTAGTTGGACACCCCACTTCAAAACCATGGGAATTAATATGACATTGCCCCCCTTCCTTAATAGATTTAACAGCTTCCACCTTTCTGTGAGTTTTTCACTAGATTTTCGATTCTATCTGTGGGAATTTGTGTCCTTTCAGCCGCAAGAGCATTTGTGATGTCAGGGACTGATGTTGGACAAGAAGGTGGGCTATGCAGGGTCTATGGTGGGCTGTGCGGATCTTCAGGTGGGCTATGCAGGGTCCATTAAAAAACAGCGTGGAGTGCCCTCCCCAATTCATACCAGACCCATTAGGTCTGGTAAAATTTTGGGGAAGACCCCAACACCAAAAAAAACAGTGTAGGGTCCCCCCAAAATCCCTTATTAGACCCTTGATCCAAGCAGCAGCCTGGCAAAGCAAGAAGGGGGGGGGGGCACGAGCATGCACCCTCCCCTCCTGCATCATACTAGGCCACATGCCCTAAATGCCCAACATGGGGAGGGTGCTTTCCCCATGTTGATGAGAACAAGGGCCTCTTCCCCACAACCCTGGTCTGATGGGGGTTTGCGGGCCAGACGGGGCTTATAGGAATCTTTATGAAAGGGGGCACCCAGATGCCGCCCCCCCCCCCCTTCTGAATGAGTAAGGGGTCATTTTTACCCCTACTCATTCACCAAATATAGTCAAATCTAAATAAACACACAACACCGTAGTACAAAAGTATTTTATTTGAAAAAAACACACCGCAGTCTTTGACAAGTCTTTTCATTAAAAAAAAAAAAAAATGTCCATCGATGTAATCCACAGGTCAATCACGTCGTCCAGCGATGTAGATCCACGTCATTAACGATAGATGATGGCTGCCAACTCACTGAAAGAAAAAATTGCTGACGCTGGCCAACACGACCAATCCCCACAAACAGCGGCCACAAAATGACGGGTCTGCTCCAAAATGTCAACAAAGGACATTTTTGATGTCACGGGACTTGTTCTGTGGGAACTCCATTTTTTTTTTCTGTTGTTTTTAGGTGTTGGGTTCCTCCCTAAAATTCCTATCAGCCCTAAAGGGTCTGGTATGAATTTGAATACCGGAAATTGACTTTCAGACCCGAATCCCGAAAAACAAAATAACAGAAAGCACGAAACAAAACAAATGTTGTGCCTGCTTACATGTCTAATATGAATGTATAATAATAATAGTGCATGGCTGTGGTGGGCACATTATACTGTAAGCTTCTATGGGGTAGAAAACAATATAAACGGCTTGATGTCCTAAGTACTGCATTGCGGAATATTAATAGTGATATGAATATATAACCATTACTTTTAACTATTGTGTGCGGTGGTGAACGTCAATAAGCAAATACTAGCAGCAGCCAGTGGTGTATTTTGGTTTTGTGCTACCCTAGGCAAGACTAAACTCAGGTACGCCCCAATCTAAATTTGCCCCACTCCTTCCTAATTAACATTTTGCGTAACCTGTCAGTTGCTGGATATATTGCACACTGTATCTAGCTTCTGACAGGTTGCTCTATTCGCAATGCAGAATGCCACCAGCTATAGAGGTCTACAAATCACAGCATTACATTATACAGCACTGCAGAATAATATGAAGCTACATACTGTACCATGTGTTGCTCTGGGGTGGTGACCTTTTGTCTCCAGGGTCTCAGGTGGGGTATGTGGGCCTCACAGGTGGGCTGTGCAGGGTCTTAGATAGGTTTTGTGGGATCTTAGGTGGCTCTGTGGAGTCTATGGTGGGCTGTGCGGGTTCTAAGGCGGGCTGTGCAGGGTCTATAGTGGCCTGTGCGGGCTCTAAGGTGGGCTGTGCAGGGTCTATGGTGGGAGGTAGACCCTGGGGGGGTGCGGGGTCTCACCAGGGGTCCGGATAGTCTTGTGGGTGGGTACGGCCAGTGAGGTTCTAAAGGAAGGAGGAGACGTGCTGCTGGCACTGTAAACAGGCGCTGGGAGCTGCTTGTGTCTAAAAATTTAAAGCGCCATTATCAGCTCTTAGTTTGGGGGCATTTTCATGAGTACTCATGAAAATGCCCAGTATCAGCACCAATACCGGTATTGATGCCGATACCGGTAATGGCAGGTGAGGCTCTGCCTAACTGGTTTGGGGTGGCTTTATTTTGCTACCTCCCTGGAAAGTGCCGCCCAAGGCAAATGCCTTGTTTGCCTTACAGCAGATACGCCCCTGGCAGCAGTATGTCTCCCTTGTGTTATCAGGTAGTGTCAGGAAGCAGGGGATGTTACCTCTACTCAGGGACCACGGGCACGGCGCAGGGCACGGGTTCCCCTTTAGCTCGGTAGAACACCTGGTGCCCGAGGTGCAGGTGCGCATGCGCGAGTCATGCGGCGTGGGCGCATGCGCAGTACGCAGGCTGCGCGCGCATCCCCGGGAGCATAGCGTTCCTGCATCATCTGGCTATCAGGTGTGAGCCTTGCTGGGGGAGGTTCCCAGTACACACCTTCCATCTTCCTCGCCTGCCATTGGTTCCCAGGGAGGGAGGCCTCCTGGTTGCCTCGGTGACCAAGGGGTGGTCCTACCTCCCCTGGCTATAAAAACCTGGCCTGAGCTCTGGCTTATTGCTGAGTTATTCCACCTTATGGTGAACACCTAGCCTCTTTCCTCCACCGGGCTCTCACCATTCTATGCCAACTACGGCTACCATCCCTCGACTCTCCCGGATCTCCCCCTTGATGTCCCGGTGCCTGAAGTGGCTCAACGGCTCCGCCTCCTACGAGAACTGAGGCGGGCCCTAACGCAACAACTCCAGGCTGCGCAGCAGCGGCACAAGACGCAGGCAGACCGTAGATGCACGGAGTCCCCCAGATACAAAGATGGGGACAAGGTGTGGCTTTCCACACAGCACCTCAAGCTGTCCTGTCCCTCCCAAAAACTGGGACCCCGTTACCTTGGTCCCTTCGAGATCGTGTGTATGGTCAACAACGTTGCCGCCAAGCTCCGGTTGCCTGCTTCCCTGGGAATCCACACGGTATTTCATGTGTCCTTGTTGAAACCCCACCGTGCCAACCCGTTCCCGGGCCCGGCACCTGTTCCACCGCCTCCCATCCAGGTGAATAACGATGACGAGTACGAAGTCCAGGAGATCCTGGACTCCCGCCGCCGGCGTGGGGTCCTTGAGTATCTCGTCCACTGGAAGGGGTACGGTCCCGAGGAGCGTTCCTGGGAGCCCTCGGGGAACGTCCATGCGGACGCCAAGGTTCGGGCGTTCCATCGGGCTCACCCCGAGAGGCCTTCCCAGGGTCGCGTCCGGAGGCCGCTCCTTGGTGGGGGGCTCTGTCAGGAAGCAGGGGATGTTACCTCTACTCGGGGACCACGGGCACGGCGCAGGGCACGGGTTCCCCTTCAGCTCGGTAGAACACCTGGTGCCCGAGGTGCAGGTGCGCATGCGCGGGTCATGCGGCGTGGGCGCATGCGCAGTACGCAGGCTGCGCGCGCATCCCCGGGAGCATAGCGTTCTTGCATCATCTGGCTATCAGGTGTGAGCCTTGCTGGGGGAGGTTCCCAGTACACACCTTCATCTTCCTCGCCTGCCATTGGTTCCCGGGGAGGGAGGCCTCCTGGTTGCCTCGGTGACCAGGGGGTGGTCCTACCTCCCCTGGCTATAAAAACCTGGCCTGAGCTCTGGCTTATTGCTGAGTTATTCCACCTTATGGTGAACACCTAGCCTCCCTGCTGATCCTCCTATTGCCTGTTGCCCCTGTGTATCCTTCCCGATTACCGACCCTTGGACTGTCTTCCGCCTTTGAACCTTCGCTGCCTGCCTCGACCCGGATTGGACATTGACTACCCCTCTTGGATTATCCCTAAACTTGTACCGCGTTTCTGGACTGTCAGCTGCTTATTGCCAGTGGGTTCCTCATCTCACTACTAGCTCCCTGGGACGTCTGACAGGTAGCTACAGTTTGTCCTTCATAAGTGCTGCATGCAAGGCCAGCTTTCCACTGGTAACACCACCAGAATGAGTGTTGGTCTGACGCGGGGGGAAGAAAGGTGCATGGTGATCCTGACCTGGGGGAAAAATAGGGGTATCAGATGATTCAGGTTTGCGGGGATCAGAGGGGTATCTTGTGATCCTTACCTGGGAGAAAGAAGGGTGCCTGATATTCCATGTTTGGAAGGAACAGAGGGGTATCTGGTGATTTTGACATGGAGGAAAAAGAGAAGTTCTTGGTAATCCTGGCCTGGGTGTAACAGAGGGGTACCTAGTTATCCTGACCTGGGGGAAACAGAAGGGTACAAGGTGATCCTTGATCCTGGCTTGGGAGAACAGAATGGTACTACATAATCCCAACTTAGTAGAACAGAGGGGTACCTGGTGGTTGTAGCTTATGTGCCCAGTAAGCCTTAATCAAGTCTTTTCTCCCATACTTTACAACACTAATGTGCTTTGGCCTCTCAAAGCCAGAAGGACAAAATAAAAATAAATAGGAATTGTAAAATAAATTTTAGGAGAAGAGCTGGGTCATATGTGTTAGAGTCCCAAGACTGTCTCTCCTCCAATCACAGAGTTCCCTCTGATGTGTTTAGCAGGGAGAACTCTGTGAAGTACCACTGGCATAATACGTGGCCTGCATTTTATAAATGGGCTGCAAAATGCTGAGCATAAAATAGTGAGTTTAGCAAGTTGCAAACTAGCCCCTTTGTAGTCTTTGTAAAGCGAGTTATATGAAGTAACAGGTTTTCTTTATGAAAACTTTGTACAAGGTAATTGGATATTTTCTTTTATTCTCAATGCTACCTGGAAAAAAATGTTATACTATAAGCTGACTGGTTGCTATGGACAATATTTGCCTTCCTACAGTTAACAGGTAACATGCATCTTGTAAAGTGATGATTTGACAGGTCAATAAAATATACACCTTTATAGGAAGCATTTACATCTGTGTATACAGCATTGTGCAGGAAACATATAGATACTTCCTGTGAATCATAGATAAGCATGAAAATAGAGACTAACATTACACTACAACGCCATCTACAGCACAAAAGACATAACAGTATATGCTGTTGCATTTCCAATAGGGGTATCTACGTTACAAACAATGCTTATTTTGGGGATTTTCATACTGTCCTGGAATTTTTATTTAGTATTTTTTAGCCAAAAGTAGGGCAAACTGTTTTTTCCCCGTTATATAGTAAAAAATAAAAAAATCCCACTGGTTATTAAATACCACAAAAAGAAAGCTGTATCTGTCTAAAAATATGTATGTAAAATTAATTTAGGTACAGCATTGCATGGCATGGAGTAATTATCAGTCAAAGTATAACAACACTGAAAACTGAACAATGGCCTAGATAGCAAGGGGGTATAAACGAGATGGAGGCAGACCCAGCTGACAATTAAGCAGCCAGGGTGGATCTCAACAATATTGTCAGGATCCTTCTCAACTGCGGCATGACATTAGCCTCCTACTGGCTGACTTTGGATCACAAGGGTAGTAAATGTACTTCTGTGACCCAAAAAAGGAAGTATAGCCAATGAAAGGGTTTGACTTAACTTCTCTTTTGACATGCTTGTCCTCAAGTGGTTTAAAAGCAATATACAGTGTTTTACATATTTTCATTATTTATTATGATGTTCAAAATAATGTTTTCTTTTTTTCCTGTAAATGTGTGAAATATTACATACATATTAATATTTGCGTTTCTCCTTTGGGTCAACAGGTGGAGCTCTAGTCTCTTTGTCTAATTTTCACATGTCCCAGCATACATTTTTCCCTTTTCCCTTGTTCTTGTGAGGAGAAACAGCTTTTATTACTCCTTGATGTCACCATCAGACATTTTATATTCTTGCAGAGGCAGATACTGAGGCATTAGACTCTTGACAAAGGTCTGCCCTCAGAACTACAACTCCCCAAAAGCCCTTTCCCTACACTTAGTGTGTAGAAAAGCCCTTGTTATGTTGGAAAAGCAGGTGAAGCATGCATATGCAGTGGGAGAAAAAGGGGTGTGGGGGGGGTGTGGATTGTGGTTCTGTAGTTCAGCAGACAGCACTAATATTGCTGCTTAGTGTTGTGAGCTCAAAAAGAAAGTCAGGATCATACTGGATTCCTGGCAGATCAGTATTGTTCTGTACTTGCAATGTTTTTAAGGATAAAACATAGAGAAATGTACATGTATTACAGAGATGTTCTGAATATTAATAACAAAAATGTGATATATTACAGCTTACCGATCCTTAGATGTGGTGGCTGCATTCATTTTTAGAAAATACAGATGTTTTCAGCAAGTGTTGAACATACCTGTTGGTCTTGCCACCAATGCATTGTCCTTGCTACTTCCTGTGAGCTGAACTGAAAGCAAAAACAATGTTATTTCTGATTCGTAAACTACTAATCTGCCTAATCCACGCTGAAAAGAAGATGAAGGGAGGAATACAGGTGAAACTCAAATAATTAGAATATCGTGCAAAGTTCATTTATTTCACTAATGCAACTTAAAAGGTGAAACTAATATATGAGATAGACTCATTACATGCAAAGCAAGATAATTCAAGCCGTGATTTGTCATAATTGTGATGATTATGGCTTACAGCTCATGAAAACCCCAAGAACCCCAAATCCACAACCTCAAAAAAGTAGATTATTACATGCAATCAATAAAACAAGGATTGTACATAGAAGAATATCGGACCTCTGAAAAGTACAAGCATGCATATGTACTCAGTACTTGGTTTGGGCCCCTTTTGCAGCACTTACTGCAATTACTTTTGCACGATATTCTAATTATTCGAGTTTCACCTGTACATGTTTGAAGTCCAGCCTGGGTGACCATGGCTGCCTCTATAGATATAGTGGAGTAAGTTAGCGAAGCCAGGGCCGGCCTTAGGCCTTTAGGCGCCCTGTGCAAGAAAGCTTTATAGCTCCCTTCAGTGACCACACCCCTATGTGACCACACCCCTCAGTAACCACACCCCTTTTCCCAATAAAGACTCCCATTTTGTTAAGCCCAAAAGAAACACTTTAAAAAGTATGATAAAAATAAAACTTTTATTCAAAGGTATTAAACTTATAAGCACAATATAAGTATTTTTATTAAATAAAACAACAGGGGGGCTTCGGGGGAAATATTGGGGGTCTAAACAGACCCCTGACATTTACCTTTTAAAATAGAAAAGAAATTGAGGACACAAAGTCCTCAATTTCTTTTTCTGCATCCTCTGTTCTAAATGAATTGAGAGCACTCAGTACAGAGGCTTCCCATTCATTCAGACACTGATGATAGTAATATATTTACTATCACCAGTTTATGAATGGGGAAAAGCCTCTGTACTGAGTGCTACTCCCCATTCAGAATGAACAGGAAGTGATGTAAATCAGATCCTGTTCCTTCATAACTGTGGACACATAGTACTATGTGTCCCCAGTTATTTACAAACACTCAGACGATCACTCCAGTGTTTGCTCTGCATAGAGGATCAGTAAACATCAATGATACTTACCGATCCTCCGCTCGGCCATGGACAGAGCTGCTGTCATCCTGAAACTGACAGGGTGACAGTGGCGCCGCTCTATTCACCGCTTGGCCGTCCTGAAAGCTGCGGCTTCTCTCCTCCTCACCGCTCGGTCATCCTGGGGGGGCGCAGGAGGGAGTGCTGTCATGTCGGATGGACGAGCGGCGAAGAGAGAGGGGAGCTGCAGGCTGTAGCCGCCCCGGTGACAAGCTGGCGCACTTGTTGCCACGGCGCCCTGTGCGGCCGCACAACTCGAACACCCCAAAGGCCGTCCCTGAGCGTAGCCAGGGACAGAAAGTGTGTAAGCCACAGAATTAACAGGTTAATAAAGGGAAAAAAGCCTGACACAAAAGAAGATAAACACAGCTAAGGATTAGAACTGCAATACAATACATGTTTGTTTTTGGGTTTAGATATGTTAGATAAAGCAAGCAGCCCCTTGTTTACAGATCCTATTGTGCCCAATTCTCAGCCCAATTCTTCATTTGCTGTGTGTTGTCTCTTTAGATAACCCACAGTGATCTAAGTGTCTTGTTTTAAATGTTTATTATAAAAACAAAGATTGTATATACAGTAAAACAATATACTGTATATATTAAACAGCAGTAAAAAAAAACATAAGCCTTCATAAACGTCTAGTCTTTACTAGTCTTTACTATACCTCCAGATGGACTGCACATTCACAATGTTTTCCTTTGGGGCTGTGTACAGATTTCCGGTTATGACTAAACATCGTTTTAATATGTGCCAGATACGCATATGCCAAGGCCGTGGAAATATATCTGTTTGAAGAACTTATTTTGGCATCTGTCTGTTATGGTGATTGATGCTTTTCATGGGTTCTGACTTCTTATCCCTTGTAAATAGAAACAAAGCCCTTGATACTCTATTGTAACTTTTAGCACTATGTTATTGTCCAGCTTGTTTCTTGATAAGATGATTTAAATGATAAGTATAAAGCAAATCTGTAGTTTTCTTATGCCGAGATAAGCAAGATTTGTTTTAAAATATAAGACAAACCTTTTTTGGCTCAACATCTCTTTTGGGCCAGAGCAATAGACTTAGTAATGTACTCATTCCTCTCCTTGTTGGGGATATGTAAGGATGGCTCTTTCCCCAATGGGCTCAACCATCAGACGTACCCAGAGGAATGGAATGATCTCGCAATTGAGAAGTATGTTTATGTACCAATAAAAACAGATACAAACCATAAAACTCACATAGAGTAATTGCATCCAGCACTGTAAATATAACACATTAATAGTCAAATGATTTCTAGCATAGATCATCGGCTAAACTCAATTGAACTCTGTGGTGCTAGGACGGCTTCCTGAAGGTCTTATGTGCATAATGGCATCTCCTCAGTTGTACCTGATCCACATTTCATCTCACCAACTTCACTAGAGATGTCTTTGTGCCGGTGGGACAGCAACGGCTTCCCAAGGCATACAACGTGCATAATGGAGCCTCCTCAGCTTCACCTAATGCATTCCATTTAACATACTTCATCAGAGACACCTCTGACAAACTCAGTGAGACAAAATGCATCAGAGGGAACTGGGGAGATGTCATTATGCTCAGTGAATGCACACTATTTGCCGTTTTCTATCGTTTCAGTAAAAATGTAATGTTTTAAAACATGTTGCTGCTTGCTGGTGCTGGGTCTCAAGGTTCCTGACATTTCAGCAAAAGATGGTTGAATGTTATCATTGGGGGTCCTCTTACACTGTTTAAAGCCAAACCAGAAAAATGTCTGCAACATGCATAACAGTTGATGAAAAATGGGCACATCACTGTATCCCTGGGCCAAAACTGTCACGGACAGGGGTCTTCTTCTTCCTCAGCCATTACTCACTCAGACTGTATATTTGCATCAGAAGAAGAAATGCATCAGCAAAAGACTGAGCTATGTGAGACGTACACACAGCAAAGAACATAAAAGATACTGCAAAGCCAATAGAATTCATGCACCTGCACGGGCAGCATCATAGTCCAGGAGGCAGATGGTGAACCTGGATGATGGACTACGTTTGCTCCATCCTACTCGAGAGAGAGTAAGATCAAAGCCCTGTCAGGAAAAGTACTGTGATCTCATTGCAAGATAATAACTTTCTGTTACACATACACACATGTAGCACAGACACACTTGACACAAAAAGATATGTCTGACCCAAGGTCCAATTAGACCACTGAATATCATACCTAACATAATGAAACACAGCAGTAAATTTTCACGTGGGTCAAATTCCTAGCTGTGGTTCTGGATTGCTAGTTGGTGGTTCAGGTTAGCTTTGGTCATGAATATTAGAGCCGTGCAGATCTCTGGCAACTTCCAGTCTTGTCAAATGTCAAAAAAACAGCGCCAAAAATTCAATAAAGTCTGTTTAAATGTCACATTATGTAATTTTTTGGCGCATTTCTCTTTTCAATTAGCAGCTAGAACTTTATGTAGCTAAGATGTCTGTGCTGCGACAAACAAATCACTCACACCAGTCAGTTCACATTATCTGGTTGTTAATTACAATACAAGATTGCCAGAAACAATAAA
This sequence comes from Nanorana parkeri, assembly GCF_000935625.1. Classification (NCBI taxonomy): domain Eukaryota; kingdom Metazoa; phylum Chordata; class Amphibia; order Anura; family Dicroglossidae; genus Nanorana; species Nanorana parkeri. The sequence continues at coordinate 743,849 of NW_017306860.1, read as the reverse complement.
AAGGGGAGATGTAGGGCAGCCGTGTATCCTGCAGATAGCCCTAACGAAGGGCTTGGTTTATAAGACGCAGCCAGGTTGTCTCATGAACCTGGAGGTCACCAAAAGCTGAGATAACCGCTCAGTTTCTGCGATAATTACCATTTTTACCAAGAGTCTACATTCAACCAGGGCATAGACAAAGTTCACATGATTATAAATATAGTATAGTATATTTCAGCACAAGCTGAAACTAAAAGAGTTAGAATGGATTTATCCTTTAGATACCATTCAGCCAAAAGGTCTTAATGTTGACCTGCATCTGAATCTATATATATAATATTTTTTTATTCTAGGATTTCAAAGAAGACCTTGATGGAGTTTTGAATAAATGCACTTTGACTTTATTATATAAATTCTGTTCAGGACTCTATCTGCATGAAGTTTTGAATGTCCAGCCTGTGTTCTCCCAGTTTTCAAAAACATGCTGGTAGGTTAATTGGCTTCTGTACAGTATGTAAAGCGCTGAGTAATTTGTTGGTGCTATATAAATACATGCAATAAATATATATCTGTGTATTTGTTTTTTGTGTGTATAGCATTTGATATAGAAGTTTTAACTCAGGAGTTAAACCTTAAAAATGCATTCAAGTACCCTAACTATTAACAATACTGTACCTTATTTGTGCATCACTATTAATAAAATGCATCTTATTTGTGTATCACTCGGCAGTAGATCTTCAAACCAGCTCTGAATTGGTGCTGACACTGTCCTTCCTTCTGGAGGGTGACTACTTCTGTTCCCCATGGTCCCTGTGTGTGTTGTAAAGTAGTCACCGCTCCAAGCTCACTCCTGTGATGGACTACAATCTAAGGTTTAGTTTACTAATTTGTATTGAGATTGTAGTCTATCACAAGAGCGAGCTTGGAACGGTGACTACTTTACAACACACACAGGGACCATGGGGAACAGAAGTAGCCACCCTCCAGAAGGAAGGACAGTATCAGCACCAATTCAGAGATGATTTGATGATCTACAGCCAAGTGATACACAAATAAGATGCATTTTATTAATAGTTAAGGTACTTGAATGCATTTTTAAAATGTAACTCCTGAGTTTAGTGTCACTTTAATTGATTGAAAACGCTTGTCACATATGAAAAGTAAAAAGTTACATTGTATCACATTTGTTTTTCACTAGCCTGAGAAAGCGTGAGAAGTTCCAAAGTATCGACAATTAATCTGTAATGTAATCTTATATAAAAGTTTTACAGGGGGTGCTTTAATCTTTGTTTTTGACTTTTCATATATTGAACCATTGGGCCGGTCCTGAATTGATGAGCGCCAAAAGGCTGTGCATGGACTACTGTTTACCTACTGTGAATAAATAAATATACTGTATGTATATAGGAATATTTACCACGTAGCTTATAATTGGTTCATTCAAAGATTTGCTAGATGTTTGCTGCACATAATACTAATCTCTTTCATGATGCTCTGTATTTAAAATGGAATGGGTGGTCTCGCTGTCCAATAGCAAAGCTCAGGAATGGGAGAAGGTTAACTAAATATCAATCGTGAAAGTTGTGGTCGATATTTGCATATCAGAGTGCCTGAGGTTTAGGGATAGTGGGACTCTCTGAGGACAAAGTGATCATGTAAACCTAAAGCCACCTTACAAGATAAGGTTCATTTTAAAGCCACAATTCAATTTATAATCAACAAAATCATTTAATGAATAAATAAATAATACATTTTCATTAAAAAATCAATTGTCCAGCAGTTATCGAAATAAAAAGGCACCAATACTCACCTCCTCTCTACTGCTGCCCCCTGCTTTTTCAACACGCCAAGGTCCAGAGCTGGTCCTCTTACTGGTTGAATGATGATCAGTGTAATTCAGTCTCACTTCCTGTGAGCCCTGGGAGTCAAGGATCCACCCTCTGGGGGTACATCATCAGGCCCTCCTGGATCCACTGTTGTCAGGAAAACCACCCTGAGAAATGATGTGTAGCAGTTGCTCAAGTGTAGTGCATGCAGACAGGAAGTGGATGCAAAGGAGATCAGCAATACTAAAAGGCAACAAAGGATGAAAAAAGGTAAAAAATATATTTTCATAAAAAGAAAAGTAAGCTTCTTTATAGTTGTTTATAATACACAGTGCTTTAGCAAACTAAATGTCATTAAGTTAGCATGTTCTTTAAAGAGGAACTTCAACCCTCCTCTGCTTTTTACCCTATCCCCACTGACCCGTTATGCTGGGCTCTCACCAGAAAGCATTCTCACCTGCCCAGCGAATCCAGCGTTGCCTTGCTGTGATCTGCTGATACACTGCCACAGGCCTAGTCCATGGCCCCCATATTGTCTTCTGACGTCATTGGGAGCCGACTGTCTCTAGGGGGTTCTGCAGGCCATCAGATGCTCCTGCAGCCTCCTGATGTGAAAATTGACAGGACACGTCCTTCTTGCCTAAGAAAAAAAAACAAATTGCCATTTTATATTTCGGGGGAGATTGCAAGCATCTAAAGTGAATGTTGGCAGTGAAGGTCTGAGTGGCCTATGCTGCAATACATTTTATTTCAGCATTGAATCAGAAAGATTGCGGACTATAGTCTCTAACAGCCCCTAGAGGGAGAGTTTACAATTCTGCCTATGTATTAACTTCACAAAACGATGAAACAACAAGCAAATAAAATGTAAACTTTACATGATAAAATGACTTCCAGGAGAAACTGTATACCCTATCATCGCCCCATAGGGCGGGCCACTGATGCAATCACACAAGCTAACCAAACCTGCTTCTAGTTGCAAACTGCATGTTTATAAGAAAAGATCAGCCATAAAGGACAAGTGTATTCCAGTATGGTGTTTGCATCTATATGAAAGATTGTTTAGCTACAAACAGACGGTGCTGAGTATTCACATGTAGATGATACATGAGGACAGAGCTGGTGAGATCACATCTATTTATACGAAAACAATGTTAGATTTGGCAGAGTGGTGACTGGGAAGACAGATAAAGCCATCATGTCACTGGAGTCTGACGCTGTATCCTTTCATACATCCTCTGTCATATTTCCACACTGGAGGGTTTGTAGAGAGGAGCCGCACAGAGATGGTTCTACATACAGACAGGCCCGTTGTAATAATCACACAAGTAACTCTGGTGATTACAGACCTTAGAGATACTGTATATTACTTGATTTGTTTGTTGCTAACTAGGGGGCTTGGTGGGAATCAAGTTAGCCAGAGCCCCCTGCAAAACTGTCAGTGACACATCGCGCTCCAGGCCCAAGCAGGTCCAGGATCACAGATACCCAGTGATGCCTCAGCACTCCTCTCAAGAGTCCTCAGCCCTGATGCAAGCAGTGGGCTGGCTCTTGGGAGGAGTTATGCAAATATCAAAATACCGTGATGGGTGGGTGTCAGTGTATATGAGTAGGTGTTTCTAGGGAGATTGCATTTTCATGCAGACCACCCAAGGTAATGCCCACATGTGATGCTCAGTCTCCATGATTAAAAGGACTGAAATCCCCCCCCATAAAAGGATGCTTGGGAAAGGTTAGGCTGGGGAGGAAAGTGTTAGATGATGCTACAGGGGCGTCCCGAGGCCGGTTGTCACCTGGAGCGGAGACCAGGTGACAACCCGCAGTGTCATCATTGCGCATGCACGTGACGTCACCACGTGCGTGCGCGATGTCATCGTGCATGCGTGGTCATCTAATTGACGTCCTCCTTCCCGCCTCACGCTTGCCGCTGCCAGACCAGCCCGCCCGCATCCACGCTCCACACGCCGCACCGCATCACGTTTGCCACTGCCAGACCCGCCCGCATCCACATGCATCACCTCCTCCCCACCTCACGCTTGCTGCTGCCAGACCCGCCCGCCCGCTTCCACGCTCCACACCGCACCTCCTCCCTGCCTCACATCACCCGACCATTCACACTACCGTTACATGGATGGCAAAAGTGGCAGACGGGCAAGGAGAAGGCGGGGGGAAGAGGCAGGGAGGGAGGCCAAGTTGCTGCACCATGGGCCTCTAGGTTGTACTTGCCCCCTGGGCTAAAAGTTGCCAGTCAGCCCCTGACGCTGGCAGAGAGAGGAGGGGACGTTCACTCGGGCGTGATGAGGTATGCCGCCAGGTCCCCTCCTCTCTCCTGACACTTTCGGGCTCTCGGTCCATGACTGAGTGCCTGACTTTTTAGAGGGGGTATTACCAAAATGACTGTTAATCATTTTGGTGTCACCCCTCCAATGGTGTCAGCCGGGTGTGGGCCTCACCCCCCGTTGCCCCCTTGTGACACCACTGTGATGCTGGATGTCCTCCAGCCAGGAAATGAGGTGGGCTCTATCTGACTGGCTGCAGCTCCTAATACTGCAGTATGCAGTTAAATCAGAGTAAGCTATTTCAGTCCAAGAAAAGAGGCTGTACAACTGTGTAAGACTGAAGGTAAGGCCAGAGTTCAGCATTAACAGACCAAAAGAAGGCAAATAAGAGAAGTTGAGAGTTAGGATTTACATACACTTTAAATATATGTGTATATATTGTGATGCCGCCCCTGGGCAGGTGGTGGGGTGGGGGCTCCAGAACCACTTTAGAGATCCACTTTAACTTAAACTGCTACTTCAGCATAGATCTGTCAGGGCTTCGCCCCTAAAGAAATGCAAATGTTTTTCAGTAAAACTTATTGATCAGAATGACATCCTACTCATTATAAATACCAAGAAGTGCACTTTTTTCAAACAGAGAAGTTGGGGACAATGTAGAAAACTGGAAATATTATCAGCATTGCTGTTACTGATTTATACATTTAATAAACTGCACGGAGTCACTGAGGTTCTGGTGAAAACTGATTGAAAAATGCCATTTACCAGCTTTATAAATAGCCTTCTGAATTTAAGAACCTCCTACAGTGCCCTCTGGTGGCTATCATGGGTACAGGTTCAGACATTTATGGACAGGCTCTACACATGTTGGGAAACATTTTTTTGGGGGAAGACACTCTTAAAGGAAAACTCTGCTAAGAGAAATACATGGGCTCTAAATGCAAGTTGTCTGGCTGCCATATTGGCGTCTGGTTTCAATATCTTCACACTAAGTCACTGATGTGGAACAAACGTACGGATCAGGATTGTGATTGAGACATTGCTGTCTCTCCATCTGCAGCATGCTTGTTAATCTAGAGCAGTGAAATCAATCTTTCTCTGCATGTTGTTACATATAGGCGAGTCAGGAGGTATTGAAGCTACTAGAGCCAGATAACCAGCATTTTTATAAGGAAATCAGCAATGACAGTCTTCCTGGAGTAATTCACCGGCACACACTTGAAGGGTTTTTAAAGTATTGATATGTTTATTCAATACCCAATGTCACATACTGTCATACGGTGCTAACGTTTCGGGTCCGCACAGGGATCCTTCATCAGAGCGACAGTTAGTTACTATTAGTGTTTTGCACGGCGCCATCCGTGTGGTCACCTGGGCACCACATATACCTTGTGGTTTTGGGACCGTGGCAGTGCGAATGGGATTTGGACTTTGTTCCTGGAGTAATGACATCAACACTGCGCAGGGAGCAGAGCTGTGGAAGGGACTCAGCTGGCCCCGCCCACTACACACTGCCCGCAGAAGACCAAAAAAAAAAAGCAGCTTTAAAGAGACCCTGTCACCAGTTGCACAGCACAGAAAAGGTTTTTTAACCCCCTTATTAGTGGAGCAATTTTTTTTATTTTTGCACACACATCTGAATTTTAAACTCTGATAAAATCTGAATTTCCTGATAGAAAATAATAGGCTTGGAAAAGTACTTTAAACCCCCAAACAAGTATATATTATCTGGACTCAGAGACCCTGTGGAATAAAAAAAATGGTAGCTGCATGTTTTAATGCTGCACGATATTTGTGCAAATGTTTTTCAAATCAATATTTATAGAAAACAAACACTAAAATAAATTTTTGTGCACAGAAACACAATATAATACCTATTTTTTTGGTAAAAAAAATAAAAGATGGGATCACGTAATGCACATGTGTCAAACTCAAGGCCCATGGGCCGAATCCGGCCCACCAGGCCATTTCCTAGACTTCTACCTTCAGATCTAGGTTTTAAGTTATTACTAAAACCAGTGATAATCGAATGCAGAGGCAATTATGGTAAAGATTAGATACATTGATATAGTCTTACAGATTTTGACACCACTGACGTAATGAAATACCAAACATGTCACACATTACATTGCGTGTGCCTATGCTATGGTGAAAAAACTATGGTACTTAATGCTTTAAAAGCCTTTACTGCTCATCATTTTAGAGTTAACAGATAATTATGGCCCGAGAATGTTGTTCTTACTCCGACGATCACGATGATACCTAACATGTGTAGCAAAATTGTAATTTATGTAAAAGTGCATGCTCTTTGCGCATGCTTATTCACATGCTGATGGCGGGGGAAGCAGCCCTGGTTTAAATTTTTTTTAAATTTTTATTTATTTTATTATTTTTTCCTTTTTTATAATTTTTTTTTCCACTTCACCTAAGCCACTATGTGACAGCATTTGGAAGTGACAAGTTTCTCTATTAGTATCTCTATTAGACCCCCGATATCTCCCCTGCCCTCCAATACAGATGATCAAGCAGAGGAATGTGCTCGTTCGCCTGTGTAATCGGCACTTCAGCCGCCTTCACACCACTTTCCGGATCAGATCTAGTCTGGAAAATGGTGTGAACCTGCACGCAGTTCCTTTGCATTCCAGACCAGACAAAATGAGACATGCAGTATTTTTCTGGTCTGGTCTGGAGCGGACTGCGCTGGTGTGAACAGAGGCCAGAAATAGCATAGGGATATTTTAGGATGCATTTTGGGTCTGGAAACAATCTGGTCTGGTCTGGAGATGATTTGGATTTGGTGTGAATGGGCCCTGAGGGAGGAAGCGCTGTGAGCACAGAGCAGATCTGTGACCGGACGTTCCTACAGCAACAACCATGACCTTTGTACAGCCACTTCAAGACCAGGACGTACATGTTCTTCATATGGTCTTGAAGTGGTTAAAGAGACCCTGCCACCAGTTGTAGGTAAAAGCACAGAAAAATCAAGTATTTTAAAGGCTTGTTTTCAGTCTTTCTTTTCAGAATTTTTTATTTTTTTACCTGCTTGAACTTTGAACTACTACAGAAGGCGTGATAAAGGTGCCCGAATTTACCTTGTATGGACTCGAGTGCCCATGTGCAAATTTTTTCATCTCTATTGTAGCTTATTTTGAAAACTGCAATCTTTATTAACCTTTATTTTTGTTGTTGATAATATCTTGCTGCTGTTTTTCAAACATTCAGCGTCCATTTTACACCCGAGCTGACGAGCTCAGCCGTTCAGTCTACAGTACAGCATTAAGCTACATCTGGCAGCAAAACTTTCCACTGGAATGTCCATTACTCAGTGGTGGAGTTGAAGGACTTTTAAGGTTGCCAGCTTGTTGTGAAGAATGGAACATTATTGGCTTCTTTTACAGAAGTACAGAAGTGGTCGTGTTCACTGACTTGCAGAGATCATCCCAGCCAGTAGCAGTGGAAATTTAAAGTGTATGTAAAACTTTTTTTAGCTTTAGAGTGGGGATTAGAAGAGGAAGTAAAGTGTTGTTTTAAAAAAAGCCCACTGGAGGTTTTGCCCATAATGTGCTGGTTTACTCAACATATTGGCACATCATGGCAAGTCAAACTCCGGCCCTCTAGCTGTGATAAAACTACAGATTTCATCAGAGCCTTGCAATGAGATTTGTAGTTGCACCACAGCTGGAGGGCCAAAGTTTGCCTACCCCTGTTGTAGGCGATCCCCTCCAGCAAAGCGTTGTCTGCTCTCCCTTCCCTCACAGGTACTTTCATCTTCTTCCGGTCTTCTTCTGGGTTCAGTGCCTTCAGCCTCTTGATTAGCCAGGTCAGGATGATGTCACATGAGAGCTCCCCCCAAGGTCCTACATAAAGGTCTGGGAACCCGGGTAACAAAAAAAGTGTGTGGGGTTCCCCCTCAAAGTCATACCAGGCCTTGAAGGTCACCCCTGGAAAAGCACCTTGTTCCCGTGCCGATGGGGACAGGGGCCTCTTCCGCTCAAGCCCTGGGACGTTGGTTGTCTCCAAAATAATTGATCCACCGATGTAATCCAGGGTCAATCATGATATCCAGCGTTGTCCACGACGATGACTTGACGAAATAAAAACTAAAACAGTAAAAAATAAATAAAAATCATTTTAAAAACCCAAAAAACATCGACCGCCGACCCAGTTACTCACGACGAAACACCCGCCGCAGAATGGCATTTTGACAAATGACAGTAACATATAAACGTTTGGGTGGAGCTAGGAGTGACAGCTCGCTCCGCCTAACTGTTTACAGTTGTGACAGGTGAGCCATGATTGGGCAGAGTCATCATGACTTTGCCCAATCATGGCTTCACAGTTCTCTGTACCCTGATTGGGCAAAGTCTTGCACCTTTAGCCAATCAGGGCTCACAAGACACAGTGCCTTGTGCGGGGCGCTCGGCGGATTAACAGCTACTACTTGGAAGTTCTCTTCAGCCATTGGGTGGCCACTGACTATGTAATTACTGCACATGCGCAAAGGAGTTACATTCTCCTCAGCAACCGGCCAATTCATGGCATTTTATAGATGCCATGAATAGGCGGAGTGTGTACACTGTACAGTGCATGCACCATATGAAGTACACAGAAAATAAAAAATCGCTGTGGCTGTGGGAGAGGAAGATTTTTTTTGGGATAAGAGACTTTGCCAAAATCCTTATTTCCCAGCAATTTGTATATTTTTTCATCTTTACTTTTACTTTAACACCAGTTTCTGACAGATGCTTATTATTATTTAATTACAAATCCATTTGGTTATAGCATCACCTCTGTAAATTCAGTTATTCTTACTGTTTATTTTTAAACAAATATATCTGAAATCTGTTACATGAACAAATGAGGGCTTGTTCACACCAAATGCAGACCAGATCTGCATGGGTTTCTGCAGTGCGGTGCGTTTGCGTTTTGGGCAGTGCAGTGCATTTTGCTGTGTTTTTATGCGCTCCGTATAAAAAAAATAATATATTTTTTAGCCTAAAATGAGCTTCAGCGCGTTCCAGGGTGTTTGCATGCATTTTTGATGCGTTTGCATGCGTTCCAGAGCATTCCAGAGCAGGAAAAATAGGGCTTGCTGCAGTTTTTTTACACATGCTCATGAACTGAACGCTGAACTAGAGCCCAAAATACCATTGGAATACATTGGACGCAGTTTTGATCCGTTCTGTAACTGCTCTGCTCCTGGAACGCGCTTGGTGTGAAGTATCTCTGAAGCTCTAGTTTGTTTTATGCAAGGCTGTAATGCTTTTATATGTAATGTCTGTAAAAAAAAGTATTCATTCACTACTACATATTTTAATCATTAGCTTTTTTAAGGTTGGGATTAACCCCAATGATTTTATGTTATATTCATTTTATTGTAATCCTAAAATACAACTATTTTTCCTATGTGAGAATTTATCAATTCCATTATCACAGTTAAGTAGAATTTCTTTTTTTTTCTCTTTTTTTTTCTACATATTTATCAGTATTGAGCTTTTATTCATTATCCTTTATGTTTGTCTGTTAGCCCTGATAAAGGGGGAGTATTGTTGCCCCCGAAAAGCATTGGCTGTATTTGTTTGATTTAATTGTGAACAATTAAAGGCACTTTTGGACTCTTTCAGCTTTCAGTTTGACTCCCTTTATTTCCAAACATTCAGTCACCCAGAAAGGGAGGCATGCTTTGTTTGGGAGCTGTGTAACCAAAGTCAGTGAGCTTGGTTGCAAACTTCCTTGCATCTAAGCGATTAGAATAAGCACATAAACCCCATAACCTCTTAAATGGGTTTCTCTGGAGGTAACCTCTTAAAGCCTTTTTTTGCATAGATAACAATTCTACTTTACACAGCCCATAAATGTTTATATCAATATCACCAACCTTCTGAATGTTGATCAGACAAGATTAAAGAAAACGGAAAATTCAATTTCATGATGACTGCATTAGTGTCTATAAGGCTGCCAAGGATCACTGCTACACAATTGACAGATTAATGGAAAAACAAAAAAGAAATACTGATTTTCTTATTGTGGCTAAACTAATGTTACAACTGTACTCTGGACATATTTAAAACAACGCCATTTAATGCAGTAATGAAGTCATTCAAAATATAAAATTCATGTCTAAGTGCAGCTAGCATAGGCACCTCAATCTGTCATGATAGCAGATTCCTGTAGTCTCCAAAAAAATAGGGGAGCGGGGCAGCACAAGCAACCGATCAGGCTCTGTTGCATGCACATGTGCTCACAAATAAGAATGGCCTCGATGTTCCAGCCGAATGCGAGTTCGACTCGAACATCGCTACATTGTTCGACTCGAACAAACGAACTGTCAGGGCGTTCAGCAGCAATGCGCTTTCTAAAGCCTTAATTGGATAAAGCCTTGCACCTGACCACAGGTCAGGTGCAAGACTTTGTCCAAACAGAGCACAGAGAACTGTGAGAGCCATGATTGGGCAAAGTCATGATGACTCTGCCCAATCATGGCTCACCTGTTACAACTGTAAACAGTTGGGTGGAGCTAGCTGTCACTGCTAGGTCCACCCAATTGTTTATAAGTTGCCGGCATCTGTCAAAATGCCATACTGCGGCGGGTGTTCGACGCAGCGGATGGGACGGGGGTCGTCGTTTTTTTTTATTATTATTATTTCTATTTATTTTTTATTGTTTTATTTTTTATTTTGTCGAGTCGTCATGGACAATGCTGGACGTTGTGATTGACCCTGGATTACGTCGATGGATCAAATTTTTTTTTTTTAATAAAGGACTTGTCAAATATCCTTTTAACACTTTAGTGATTGGGTAGGGGTACAAGTACCTCTTACTCATTCACAAGGGGGGGGGCATCTGGGTGCCCCTTTATTAAAAGGGGTGCCCTGATGTGAATAAGCACCCTGCCCGCACCCCCACAACCAACGCCCCAGGGCTTGTGGCGAAGAGGCCCCTGTCCCCATCGGCACGGGGACAAGGTGCTTTTCCAGCGGCTACCCTGGAAAAGCTCCCTCCAAGTGCCGAGGGCATGTGGCCTGGTATCGCGGGGGGCGCTCGCTTGTCCCTTTCCTGCCCTGCCCTCGGATCAAGGTTTTGGTTGGGAATTTTAGGGGGGACCCCACTTTTACCCCCCCCCCCCATTTTGTGGGTGGGGTTCCTCCTTAAAATTCCTACCAGACCTTAAGGGCCTGGTATGACTTTGAGTGTGAACCCCACACACTTTCTTTTTTTTTTTTTACATGGGGTCCCACCTAAAATTCCTACCAGACCTAAAGGGATTAACTCATGAGTCTGTCATTGTTCCTTGATTGTCCAATCATAGGCTGAGGACAGGGAGAGGAATCAGCTGTGCTGCTTAAAAATCACCAACCAGGTTTTACGCTCCTGCAGGGATGTGTAAATCTCAGGACAGACATGACAAAATTACAAAAGGTGAAACACTTCAGATATATGAATATTAACTATGTATTTAGCAGTTTGACAGCTTTGAAATTAACAGAATGTTAAACATTTGTATATAGCGCTTATTACGGTTTTGGCATTTAGACCTAACCATAAATCCTATAAATTAGATTGCCTGGGAATCAGCAAAGCGGCTATCCACATTGCTGTGTTTTCCCAGCATGATACAGTCTAGAGACATTGGCAGAAGGGATCAGTGTGGGAATTTTCTACCACAAATGACAGGAACCCTTTTAATACATCCTTACATTGATCTGTGTTCAGATGTATATCATAGAATTGTAGTAGCTGTACTGTGTACACTGATATTTGCGCAGATATGTTGCTGTGCAGGAAATTACCATTGGAATAGTATCCTAGTTATTGTTTAATAAGTCATTTTTCATGGTTGTTTAGTCTATGTTGAGTACATCCAATTTATTATGTCCCACTTACTTCACATACTGTAAATGTTACTGTTCTTGTTTTTTTGGCTTCCTTTATTGTTTTCATACTGTATATAAAGTATTTAATATATAAAAGGTAAAGAAGATTGCTAGGGGTTCCTTAAAGTGACATTAAACCTTCAGATTTTTTTACATAAAACAATACTGTAATGTGTGCCTTACTGTAATCCATGGTTGTTTCCCTTCTCTTTGCTGCTGTTCCTTTTAAATCCGTATCTCTTCTCATGCAGGGCAGAACGTCTGTTTTGCAGCAGACTGCCTTGTCTCTGGAATGGATACATGGTGTCTGTGTGTAGGTTCACAACCTGAGCCAGCACTACAGGAAGAGTCACTCAGCTGCAAAGGGAAGTTCTCCCCCAGCATGAGAAGAGATACAGATTTAAAAGGAAGTGCAGCAAAGAGAAGGGAAACTACCATGGATTACAGTAAGCCACACATTACAGTATTGGTTTATGTTAAACAATCTGAGGGTTTAATGCCACTTTAAGCAGTGAGCAGTGGTGGATTGATCTCCCACCTGAAGCCTCTTGTGTCTCAGGGAAGAACCACTAACCATCAATGTAAGGTGACCTTCCTTTCTTTGATCATCAGCATAAAGAGGCCTTTCTTCTACTATACAATTTAAGGTGTTTTTTTCTCTCACTGACAACCAGCATAAGGGTACCCCTCTTTCACTGACCAATGACCACCAAGGTAAGGGGTCTCCTCTCCCACTGACCATCAATGTAAGGGAACCCTTCTCTCACTGACCACCAATGTAACGGGCCTTCTCCCACTGACCAACAATGTAAGCAGGAACTTCTCCCACTGACAACCAATGTAAGGGTGACCCTTCTTTCACTGGCCACCAATGTAATGGTGTCCTTCTCCCACTGACCACCAATGTAAATGGGGCCTTCACCTATTGACCACCTATGTAAGTGGTCCCTTCTCCCGCTGACAACAAAAGGAAGGGGACCTTACTCTCGGTGACCATCTATATAAGAGGTCCTTCTCCAACTGGCAACCAACATAAGGGGCCATTTTTCAGTTCCATTTTCTTCCAACTGAATGCCAAAAAGAGAATGTTAAACTTGGATTGGGCTGTAATCTCACCCTAACCCTTGAACCTAGTCTTAAAGTAATATTAAAGTCAAAAGATTTCCAAGCGATTTAAAATTCGGATTAAATAACTTATAATGAATGCTGCCCCTGGATGTTTAAAAGTTTTATTTTCCTGCAGAATCAGCTTGACCCCTGAGCACTGGCCTTGATATCCTGTTTTAGGGTGGCTCCTTTCCCTTGCAGTGTCCTATGTGTGCTATTAAGCTATGTGTGTCTCACAAACACACACGCACAGCAAGCCATTCCCCTGCTCCCCTTCCCCCCCTCTTCCCTTCTCCAAGCTAATATATGGACAGCTAGACATGTGCATTCGGATTTGAACGGGCTTGCTGAATCACAAAATTCCGCTGATTGAGGGGTTCGTCCGAATCCAAAACAATGAATTAATATATGCCCGAATATACGAAAAACTATATTTATGCATATATTATTTCGTTTTGTAATGGCACGAGCATCTTGCTGCGTCCAAGACGGTGGTAGCTATACATGCATGTGACGCCATGCACCCTGCCTCCAAGATGGTGGCGCGCAAGCGCAGAACATGCCTGTGGCCAATATGGCTGCCACACATTTTATCTGCCTCCGAATCCAAAACAGCATCATTATTTGTTTCATCAAATGAAACGAATTAAAAGGTTTTTCCTTTTTCATTAGTTTCGTCCAAAACAAATTTTTATGCTGTGCACAAGTCTATGGACAACTTCTGGAGACTGTTCTGTCCTTTGTGATCTTGTACTAGACAGGAAGTTAAGGGAATCCAAGTTGAGAGAGATGAAGCCAGCGGTTTGGAAACGTGATGTGTAATTGCTTGAGCAATGTATTTGTTTTATCTGGATTCATTAATAAAAAAAGTTTGAGAGTTTAATACTACTTTAACCATCCCCCTGAACTTAACCTATAATGTTAACCTATTCATCACAACAATCGATCCAGTTTTAGGAGGGGTGACTGTTACATGTACATTTTACTTACCTTTTTATCTCTTATGCTCCCAGCTGGGGAGCTTTGCATTTGTATATCCGTAAACATTTTTGCCTCCCACCATTTTCCACTATTGTATGACAATGTTGGGAAATATATACACCTGTACAGGGGCAGGGACTGATGTGAATGGTTTTTAGGTTCTATGTAAACTTGTATATTTTGTTAAAGCTATAGAATTTTTTTAAAGATCCATATAAAAATATAGTGACTTTGGTTCTAAGTAGTAGACACTAACATTTTAGTTATTATGCCATTGCAGGATGTAAATCCAGGTGGAAAATCGATCACTTGAATAAACACATCAGAAAACAATCACATTATAAATAAATGTTATTGTTTTAAATATGAATAGCAGGAAATGATTACTATGGTATTCTGAAAGGTTTGAATGGCAGTTGATAAAATTCGACTACTAAGTAGAAGTCTGCACCTGGATGACTCAACCAAGATGGCTAAGTATGCAGTTTATACAAAGACAAGCAGCATAGCTGAGAAGGCGTTCAATTCAATAACTAGAGTCCAATGTAAGGACCAGTGACACCAGAGGCATCCCCATTATGAGGCAGCCTGACAGCTTGCTGACCCCTGTTGACAGCTCGGGCCGCCCGTTGCCTCCTACCCGGCTAAAAGCTCGGCCGCCCGCTACTCCCCCCTTCTTCTGTTTGCCTCAGGCGGCAAATAAGATAGGAGCAGCCCTAAGAGATACAAACGGGAATACAGCTTTTCCACTTATTAAAGACAAATAACAATGACAAGAAGTCAGATTGTTCACCAGTGCCATAACTGAAAATGTAGCCTATCTATCCAACATAGACCTGTGCCATAATTGGGAAAGCAGCCTATCTATTTACTAAATACCAATCACATCGCTGGTAATACAAACTATCCATTTAATAGAAACCAATGCCATCTCTGGGAATGCAGCCTATCCATTCACTAGAGACCAGTGACATTACTGAGAATGCAGCCTATCCATTTACTAAAGACCAGTGACATCACTGAGACTGCAGACTATTAATTTACTAGAGACTAATTACATCACAGAAAAAGCAGCTCATCTATTTACTAGAAACTAGTGCCATCACTTAGAATGCAGCCTACCAAGTGACGGGTTAAGGACAACTGATGCGCTAGAAAAAGCCCAACATTGGTGCTCCATAGGCCCCTCCATTGCTAAACTATTTATTATTCATAACTCTAGGACTGGGGCTACCTCTGCACTGCAAGGATTTAGTACTAATTTTCACCAAGGTATGAAAAGTCCCCCCTGCCTTGCTCCCCCTCGACTCCAGCGCTCTAAGGGCCTGTAAGTCATCACATATTCTTCAACTGACAAGAAATTAGGGCTCAATAAGTGCTGAAAGTGAAACAAAAGTTTGAAAATGTATAAACCTTCCTTGGTTTTCTTCCAGGTCAGCTCCAGGCCAGACTCCACGACTGTATTAAAGAAAAAACTATCCATCTTGCTTATTTAACATATTTGTTTTAAATTGCATCTATCCTTAGAGGTAAGATAGCTAAGTGGAAAAACTCCATGGTGTCCCCATCCCTTGGTGCAAAATAAGCATGTGCTTATTTTATGTAATGGTTAGTCCAACCCTGAACCTATCCATTTACTAAAACTGTGCCTGCTGCTTATCCAGTGATCATATCCAGAATTCACCCATTCTACCCATGCTCAAAGGAAAACCTCACTGAGAATATATGCAATTCAGCAAATGTCAGTCAACAACTGCTTTACCTAAATGTAGAAAATGTAAATCCTTGTTTTATCCCCACCCACATACAGAGAACAGAAGCTCTGTGTATTCTGGATGAAAGATAGCAGCCTTGTATCAGAAAAAGATGTGGAACAAGCGAGATAATGGAAATATGTTTACCTTGAGTCACTCCCAAGCATACCCGTGTGGTTTCATTCTGTCTCTGTTCTGTGCTTAATTGCCTGCATAATTCCTGCTGAAAAGCTAATCAGACAAATATTAGCTGTGTACACTGAAATATATTTCGAGGTGTTAGGTAATTGCTTGTATGTCAGCAAGACACTAATATTCTGCTACAGACCAATTACATTTTTTATTACTCTTTATCTTTACATCCATTTTCATTTTTATTTCTTTATTTCTTTATTACAACCATATGCACAAACTATGTTGATCACAATATCTTTACAAGTCTTTGTAATGCAATGTTGCAAGCATTACATATATTTGTATTGTTTACTTTCGATATTTGATATTAATATTAAATGCTTTAATGTGGTGCTCATCTGGCAAATAAATTAAAGCCATTTCCCCTACCCACTCCATCCAGTTAATCATTTTTTTTAACTTTAACTGAAAACCACAATTACTTACCTAGCATATGGCAGAATAGGTCCCAATTATTCTTTCTTCTTGTTTGTAGTGTCTGGGGGTCCTTCTTGCAGTGTCCACATAATTTTCCACTAATGTGGCCATTTCCCACTGGCTGCCAGTACTATCCAGGTTCTTATAGTCCAGCAGCATCATGACTTGACAATTTTGGAGGCGACAAGACCAGTGAAATGGCCTGGAGTGCAACTTCTGGTTACCATTCTTAATTACTAGAAAAAACTCTTTGACTAATTTACATACCTTCATAATTTTAATAATAATAAAGATAATTTTTTAGGAACATAAAAGGCTTTTATTTGGTACAAGAGGCACTGTGGATTGTCACGTGTCAGAGGACTTAGGTAAGTGTGTTAGAAGCCTTTTTACTAATATATGGATAGAAGTGGATGGTGTGGGGGACACTGTGATTTATTTTTCTCAAAGTTTGGCTTTAAAGAGAAGGCTTATATAGAAAAGACACATTGTTTCCAAAAATAAGAGCTGGGAGGTTTTATTGTGACTTCCCCTTTCAATATTTTGCAAATCTGTTCCTGTCCACCTGAACATTTTGGGTGTTTCTATCTGACCTTCTGTGTTCCAGCTTCTTTTGTAGCATTCTCCATATTACAAAATAAATATTCAGCAGGAATTGTGGGAACCTTTCATAACGGCCACAGCAGATGCACTCACCAATAAAGGGCAAGAGACATACAAGGAACTGCCAGGTGGTTAATCTCTACAGCAGCTACCAAAAACTGAAATATCAGCTGGACGGACGTTTTAAGATCAGAATCATGAGAGGTCACAAGACTCATTAAATCATTTCAGGCTGCTTGCTAGTCAAAGTTTAACCAAGATAAACCGATTTGATACATTAAATGCAAGAAACCGAATAAAAGGCTATTAACTATTAACAAGAATCAGCTCTTGAAATGTTGTTATAATGATAATTGGACAGCTATGTTATTACAAAAACGTACACATGTTTAAACATTTATAAATGAAGCTCTTAAGAGACATAGTCCTAAGTATATGAGTCTCAGGGGACTTCAAAAAGTCAATCATTTAAAAAAAATATTTTATGTTTGTGTATGTATTATGTTTAGGTTTAAACATAATTTAAAAAGTATTTGGTTTTAAAGCAAGTATATATGAAATGCAACTCCTTCTCTTCTAGCAAAGTTGGGACTGCCTGGCATAGTTAGATATTTACAGGCTGCTTTAAAGGAAGCTGGGATTGTACATGCACACTGTCATTAATGTGTACTTGTGAAACAAAGATTGTATTAAACAAAAACTATAAAATAGGAATGCACGCTACCGATACTAGTATCGGTGCCGATACTGAGTATTTGGGCGAGTACTTGTACTCGCACAAATGCTCCGATACCTTTCCCGATACTGGAACTTCCGGTCAGAGGGAGATTTCCTCTGACTGGCAGTGCCGCGAGGAAAAATGGAGTCGGGAAGCTGGCTCCATGCTGTTTGACCGGTCGATGCTGATTGGCCCGGGAAGCCGGCCTCCCAGCCAATCAGTGTCGAGCCGGGCAAACAAATGTGATAATATGGCGACACGACCCCCACCCTGCCGGCACCTAATTCCCTTCACATAGATCCTTAGAATTCTTTAATGTACCAGTCCCTCCAAGCTCAGATCTGCCGTCTCCTGTGTGCACAGTGCTCACGTGATCGGCCATCAGCCTGCTACTGCGCACAGGATTTCTGAGTGAGAACGCTGGGCAGTCTGCGCATGCAAAGTAGCAGGTTGAGAGCCGGTCACATGGGCACAGTACACACAGGAGATGTAGGCAGATCCGGGAGAGCGGTGTCTGCCCAGCTGCCAGACGGGCTGGTACATTAAAGAATGCTAAGGATCTATGTGAGGGGAATTAGGTGCCTGCAGCGTGGGGGCCGTGTCACCATATTGTCAGATCTGTTTGGCCGACCTCGATGCCGATTGGCCGGGAAGCCAGCTTCCCGGCCAATCAGCATCCAGCCGGCAAAATAGAATGGAGTTGGCTTCCCGGGCAATTAAGAAGCCTTCCTGGTTTGCCCGGGAAGACGGCTCTAAGTACCGGTATCGACGAGTACTGAAATATATGTATTGGTACTCATACTCGATACCAAAAAAACGGTATTGGTGCATCCCTACAATAAAACATTAGTTTTCAAACTTGTAAACTTTTTATGCCTAGCGAAACGAATATAATAATAAATTACAAAAACAGAATTATAATTAACTTTTTCCAAATTTTTGTGCATTTGTCAGCCTAAAATCAGAAACAGAGCACTGTTTTACTAAAACAGTGTACTAAATTAAAGTCTTTTATGTCCCTAAATTATTATTAATATTATTACATTTATTATGGTATGTAAATTAGTCATAGAGTTTTTTTCAGTAATTGAGACTGATGATCGGAACTTGCACTCCAGGTCAGTTGACTGTTCTTGTTGTCACTTCTAAAGTTGTCAAATCATGATGCTGCTAGAGTATATGGATTCCTTGAGGGCCTGGTCAACGGATGCCAATGCAAGAACATTTGAAAATTAGTGGGTGTGAATGGGAGCAGTTCACACCAGTGTGTTGCGTTGCACTGCCCTCCAAAAAAATAGAGCATGCTCTAAATTTTTTTAGCGAAAAGCAACTAATGTGTGTCAATGCAAGGGAGAACCAATACCTTATATAGCTTAGCGTAAAAATAATTTTTAAAACCCCCCCAAAAAATGCAATGTAACGCAATGGAAGTCAAGCAATATGCAAACTCAGGTCAACGTGCTTTCATTGACTTGTGTTTTTG
The DNA here is from genome assembly GCF_000935625.1 of Nanorana parkeri. Classification (NCBI taxonomy): domain Eukaryota; kingdom Metazoa; phylum Chordata; class Amphibia; order Anura; family Dicroglossidae; genus Nanorana; species Nanorana parkeri. Next base: position 724,633 of record NW_017306860.1, on the reverse strand, counting down.
GCTCTCATTCTGGTGTGAATGCACCCTTAGCTGATCAGTTTGCTCTTTAGAATGAAACCAGGCTAGATTGTGTATCTCCATAATGTGGTGTATAAAGCCACCAAAGGGTCTCTCCGCAAGCCTAGCCCTCTATGCAATCATTGGCCAAGTAGAAATGTTTTTTGTATTGATTTACAGCTACATGGACCATGACAAGATCTACACCAGCACCCAGCAGATCTAGTAGAAATGGACCTCTAACCCCAAGGTGCCCTTGTGTAACTTGGCATTCTGCATATATGGTATGTCTGCTCTTATACCTGTTACTATACCTTCCATCTTGTTAGTATCTGGCATCTACTCTGGGTAATGGAAGATAATGTTAAGACTCAGTGAGGTGCCAATCACAAAGAGGATTTCCACTTTTTTCCTGGAAATGTATTTCAGTGTCTAGAACGGTGTAGTCCAAACATTGCAATCTTTGAATCTCAGAATTCCCCAGTGTTTCAAAACATTTATATTTTATATTTGTTCAGAGTACTCTATTAGCTGGAGAGCTTTTACCGCTAATTCTGCAATTTAGTTGCTATCAGATCCAGCTAAAAGCTTATCTTCATCACTTATGTAAGACACAACAGGGTGTTAATTACACTGCATTAGCTCAATCGGCAAGACTCAGATAGATCCATATATTTAATAAGTTTTATGGTAACTTAGGAAAGGGTAATGGATCAAAGACTGGAAGATGTCACAGTGCAGCAGATGTAGTTTGCTGCAAGAAAGGGGCCTGGTTTCTATAAAGCAGATTGTTTTACAGCTACACAAAGCGGTACTTCTCACCTGAATATTTTTCGGTAAAATAGATTAAACTTCAGCTATAGGGGTTATAAACCGTAATATAGTTATTCACAAGTTACAGAAAATCTAGTATCATGTTTTATCATGGTATCCCGTGATGAAACAGCTTCTTGACCATACATTCTTAAACCCATGTTAGACCTTCCCCTCTCCTTCACTGACGTCCCCCAATTATGGATTATTATGGGCTGCCCACAGAATTGAGGCCAGGTAACCTCTGTTTGTGCTCCCAGCTGTCTTTTGAAGAGAGTGCAAGCTTACCAAAGTGTGTATGCCAACAAATTGCCAACATCATCTTCTCCAACATATTGATTTACCCTTCAAACAGGTCATCTTCAACTGCCAAAAGGTCATTACTTTACCAGTGGTTAATACTAACATGGGTGGGAATCTCCTTTCTGCTACATTAGCTATCTGATTCTTTTATTTAACAAAAGAATCTCTTTAAATGGAAAACCTCTTTCATTTAGAACCTTTCAGAGCACTGATAACAGACACAGTTAGGATGTAACAGTCATGCAGTTGACATAGACATTTCTTAGAGCAGTGAGTCATGGGAATGTCCTTCACTTTGTGGTTTATTTCCTAAAAAAATACTTCCAATGAAAAGTACAAAGCAAAGATGGTGAGTGGGAATTCGGACATGCACGTAGTGTGTCTATGTTTTTCTGAAACATTAAGAAAAATCAAGAAACCATTCAAACTTCTGGAGCCTTATACATGCATATTCAGCTTAAATGATTTTGCTTGTTTATAGAAGGATCTTGTATAAGAAACATCTTTTAGTGGGTTGGATCTTCCAAGCTTAGTCTGAATCTTTCAAGCTTTGTATCTAAACCCAAAAAACAAAATGTAATATATTGCCGCTCACGGGTCCTTAGATGTGGTGGCTATTTTTTTTTCCTCATTTCTTTTTTAGCCAGTGATTTTACTATTAAAACACTTCCTGTCCTAGGGTAAAAATGCTCACTCACCGTGCTGTAACTATAAAAGAGCAGTAGTGCCACCCTTAGACAGCAAACATTTTAGTACTATACAACATCTTACTATCCTGTTATCCATAACCTAGATAGAGGTGTTCCAGAGAGAGAACTAGGAACACTGCTAACTGATAGCAATCAGCACAGACAGAGGACGCAGGAAGTTATCAGTGCGTAAGATTTCTGGCAGGTTCAACAGGTATTTTTCGCACTTCTTGAACAGCTATAACAAAACCTTTTAAAGTGTATATTTAACAGACCAAAGGAAAAAGAAATAAAAGAAGTTCATTCTTGCGGTTTACATACTATATATTTTAACAGTAGCAATATTTTGGATATTTCTGACTTTCCAAACTATATTGTTTTTTTAATTCAATCATTTGTTGCATTTATGTTATCAAATATCTAATAATCTATTAACATTTTTGAATCAATGCACTAGTCAACAGTTATCTTAAAGCTTATTTTAACGACAGAGTTTGACAAGAAATACTAATTTGTAGGGATGAAAGGGACTGTACAGTTTTTTATGCCTGTATATATTTTATAGATTTGTTTAGGAGTACTAAAGTATTTGTAATCACATAAATATGAAATATTGCATAAGAAGAATTTATATATGCCACTTGTGGCCAGCAGGTAGCAAGAGCAAGATTATTTTGGAGACCAAGGTAATCTCTTTGGTTGTGACATAGACCTGAATAGCAGGAAGATCAGTTAACACAGACTGCTTGATAACTCATAGTGGTTGGACACCCCTATGTATAGCCGAAACATTATTTTTTTCATTTTAGATAGGGTAGGGTTAAAACCCCTGCAGTTTATTTTTTTTCTGTCATTAGACAAAACAGGAAGTGAGAGGAAAGCTCACCAAAATAAGGGAAATACCCTCTTAGGCCCCGTTCACATGTAGCGACGTATCGCGCGATTTCCGCCGCGATAACGCGCATTTTTGCAGCGCAATATCGCGAGAAGTCGCCGGCCAATGCTATTCAATTGAGCTGTCTTAACTCCATGTCGTGCATCGCTCGTCGCGGTCGCAAGTCGCTTCTACTGGACACCCTTTTTTCGGTGGATTTTGCTTTTTTTCTATGGAGCCCGACGGAGAAGGTCGCGCTACCGTCGCTGGATCGTCGCTGGATCGTCGCCCCGAAAGTCGCGCTATCCCGGCCGCTGCAAAGGTATGTCGCTACATGTGAACGGGGTCTTAGACAGCAGTCCCTGTTCTGATGCCAACTCAAAATTTGTAATTTCTAATCATTTTCAGCCTTGATGATAGTGGTGACTATGGCAAATAGAGAAAAAGAATCTCCCTAATGGGGACAGAGACAGCAGTAAAATCCTTTCAGTGGCTCTATCTCTTCATTACTTTATCCAAACACTCTAAGTCAAGCTGGTGTTTCCAAGAATGCTCAGCATGCTTTGGAAAGTACTGTATAAGCACAGTGTAATCAATATTTATTTGTTAGGAAAAAATTGCATATAAATAATAAAAAGACATAAACAGTTTGTAAATGTGTTAACTTTAAAGCAAAAAAAATTCAAATAAAACTGACCAAAACCTATAATACTTTCTATTTAAATGTATCATGATTCTGCACTTGAGAGAAACATTCCTCTAGTTTATGAAATCAGTCAATAAAAACCTTGCCCATGAAGGCAAACGGCATGCCACAACCCCTTTATACTCAAATTATCAGTGCAACTGCATACCTTTCACCTCCACAGCTGGCGAGACACCTCGATCAGGGTGGTAGTTAAAAACTGAATTTCATAGCCATGATCCTACTTTTAAAAAGGATTTACGTAGTTCATACATCGATCCCTATTTATAAATGTAGGGATCGATGTATGAACTTTTTTTCTCCTTTTTCAAACAAGAGGTCTTATATATAAAAGTGGGGGTCCATTTTTTCCATAATCAAAGTCCTATTTATAAACTTTAGAGTCCTATTTATAACCATTTTTTTTTTTTTTAAAAAGGCCCTTATTATAAACCTCGGTTTCATGTTTTTTTTAAAACAGCGGGGTCCTGTTTATAAAAATGGGGTTCCTCTTTATAAATGGACTTTCAAAGAATTGGTCCTATTTATGAAAATTCGGAGCCCCCATTTATATATGAATGTTGAAACAATGGGGTCATATTATTTGAAACAATGGGGTCAAATTTTTTAAACATCAAAAATTATATTCCAATCATTTAAAAATATGACCACATTGGTTGAAAATATAACCCCGGGATAATAAATATGCTCTTTCACTACTGTGTCCCAGGATTGAACAAACATCAACGAGCTCTCTCCCATTTTATTTTTCTGATGGCAAAGCTAACAATAACTGGTAGCTGGAAGAAACAACTGATACCCTATAGGGAGTTTGTTACTTGGATGGATAATGTTATGCTAGATGAACGTTTAACGAGTGTTCTGCTTGATGAGCACCCTAAATTCCTCAGTGTCTGGGAACCTTGGATAAGATGCCAACATCCTGATATGAACTTTTCTAGCTTCCGTGGCATTTGAGGACGTTGGGAGGGAACTATGCAACTGGCTATATCATAGATGATTTGCAAGTAATGTTCTGGGCTCCCACCTTCACTATGGTTTCGGGGTAGTTACAGTGCGGCTGTGAGGTTCCTCTCTTCCATTTTTTCTGTCTTACTATTTTTCCGGGCTTTGCCCCTTCTTTCTCTTTTCTCTTTCTTAGAAGTTTACATTTTTATTTGTTTTTACAACATGCTGACACAGAAATACTGTAAAGGTTGTTTACACTTTGCACACCGGTATTACTTACCTTTGCAGTAATCTTGTACCCTTCCTTTTGCTAATATTATAATTACTGGGTACTTATGTTCGTTCTGTAGTTCTGTATGATATATGGACTATGTTTTCTATTACGCCGTGTCTCTGCTCAATACTTTGTATACAGATTGTTGTATGTAAATCTCTCCAAGACTATATATTTTTATTTGAAAACTTAATAAAAACTTTGAAATTGAAAATATAACCCCATTGTTTTTAAATCTGATTAAGGTGTGTATGGTTGGTTTAGTCCTCCATTTATAGTGAGGAGTTGGTTTATCCTACTCTCACTCCTTATTGGCTGCTCTGATGCTCTAACCAAAAGCTGAACAGCGCATTATGGTCAGTGCCAAAATTTGCCAGCCATGAATTTCCCCAAAATTTGCAATTTTAAATGAAATCAGAATTCTGGAAATTCATTGCAAATTCAGAATCAACCTGAATCTCATCCCTAGGTATAGGTTATATTATTGCGGAGGCCAGGTAAATGAAATATGCTCGACACTGTTAAAGTTATACTGTAATCAAAACTACAGAAGAGAGTTTTGGCTTTCCATGTATGTTATAAGTTTGTTATCCTTTAAAGGAAAACTTTTCACTCACCTCATAGTTCTAGCCGACCTGTGACAATGAGACTGTCACAGGTCGGCTCAGTAGATCGGGAGGTGAGCGAACACATACCGGGTTCGCTCGCCTCTCGATCCTGTCACGGCTCTCTGGCGTGACAGGGGGAGGGACAGGTTTCCCCTCTCCCCGCTCCGATCTGCGAGCGCTGACTGGCGGAACGGACGGGGGAGTGGGCGGGTACAGCTGGCTCTGCCTCTAGATAGGCAGAGCCAGCTGTCACTCACGCAGCTGGATGGATCCCGTCCTCTGAGCTTAGGGTAACGGGAGGACGCTAGTTTGTGTCCTCCCGTTACCCTAAGGAGAACTATGGGGAAAAACACTGACCCCATTGTTCTCCTTTAATGTGTCTGTTAGGGCCATGAAAGAAAAAAACAGGAAAATGGCCCCATGGGATTGTCACCCCTGTTACCCATGTGTTTTTAAAACTAATTATATTCAAATAAAGGTCTGCGGTGACTGTTAGGTACATGTCTCTCTGCGGCTGCTTTACTGGCTCTGCTTTGTTTTTCAGGTTACACGCTGCCTGCTGTTGCTAGGAAGATTTACCTCGGTTGCTGGACAGATCTTCAATCAGCTGAGCACAAGATTGGTGACAGATTTTTGGCAGGAAAACAGCAGGCCAATGAGTGTAACCTTTCACCTCTACAGTCACTCCTGTCACTGGGTGGGGTCAGCAGTTACATCAGGACTGGCAGCTGGACTCACCTCTGGATTAACTTCAGCCTTCCTTCTGGATCTTTTGACCTGCTCCCCACCCACCCTCCTATTTGCTCTTTTTTCTTTTGTCTTGGTCAATCTTTATGGGGTAATGTTGCCAACTTTGTGGGTGAACAGTGGTTGGTAATTTGGCTGGCCTAAGTTATTGGTGCTTCAGTTTGGAAGACTAAGTATGGTGGTCTGTTAATGGTTATCCAATGGTAATCCCAATAAAGGGGCAGCGGTCTACAGTTTTACCACAATTTTTGTTGTGTTTTACTTTATTATTTAGGTTTATTGTTATGGTATGATAGGTGTTAATGGAGTGTACAATCCCATGAAAACCTTAGCAATAAACTTCTCATGTTTGCTTACTTTTTGGTAAATATACAATTTAAAACATTTTCTTATATCTGTTCCTTAAAAGCAAGAAAATACCCGCTGCCAGAAATCCAGTGAGCCTCTAACTTCCTGTACTGAGCTGTCAACACAGTGCCTCTGCTGCATTGAAATCGCAAGGAGTCTTATCAGCCCTGCCCAGGTTAACTACAAAATAACTCCCCCATGTTTATAAGAGAAGAGTGGGTTAGTGTTTTGTAATCCTAACACTAGGGATGCACCGATGCTGGTTTTTTGTTTTTTTGAGTAGGAGTACCAATATCTTTTCTTTTGGTACTCGCCGATACCAAATACCGATACTGGAAGTCCCTTTAAGGAAGCTGTGCGGCGTGCTGGCCAATCAGGAAACTGGGCAGCGAGTTATTACCTGCCCCCTAGCTTCTGGTTAGAAAATTGGCTCTATGCTCTGGTAATGACTCGCCGCCTGGCTTCCTGATTGGCCAGCTTCCCGACCAATCAGGAAGCCGTGCAGCGAGTCATTCCCAATTCTATGCTCCCTTGTCACCAGGTGACGAGAAAGCGTGGAGCCGGCTTTCTGGCCAGTCAGGAAGCCGGAGGTGCGGGTAATGACTCGCTGACTCGCCGCCCGAGTACGAGATAGTAGGGGTATTGGGCGAGTACGAGATACTAGTATCGGTGCATCCCTACCTAACACACTTCCTGACCTAAGGTGACAACTTCTCAGGCTCTAAAAACTCTGGTTCAAATGGCTTGAAGGCCATCAGTTGAGCAAGTTATAGAATGACACAAGAAACATTATGAATGAGCGCTTACTTATTACTTGGCATTGTCTTAGAACCCCCATCTGATGTCTGGATTATTGTTACATGACTCTTATCAGACTTAAGCAGTTGGAATAAAAGTTCACGAGAGGCTGAACAACATTGCTCACATTGTCAACATTGTCCACTTCCCGGCCTAATTGCGTTAGCACTGTATTTCTTAGGAGCACTTTCTTCCTAAGAAGCAATCAAATCAAATCTATTAGCATCATAAGAGCATGTTCAGTGATATTGAAGGAGACAGGCAGGGAGAGTCAGTATTGTGTTTTCGATTGTGTCCGGCTAATGGCTTTGGTTTAAATACATGAAAAATAATCTCGGTAGATTGGCAGTTGAAAGCATCAGCTCAATAATAAATGGTGACAGCAGGTATAAAGACACGAGGATTGGAATGTGGAGGTGATGCCAGTAGCAACCAATTGCATTCCAGTATTGGTTCAGATTACAAAATGACAGCTAACTTTACTGTTTAAACCAGCTAATTACAGCCAAGCAACTACAGAGATGACATATATACTGAATATGTGAACCGTGTTACCCTCAAATCTGTATTTGTGTTCAGCAAAGCTTGTTTGAGCTACAGAGAGGTGTAAAAGACACAAATGAATGCAGCTCTGTATGTATTTTTGAAATTCAAGCAGTGTACGTACTTGAATTTGACTTGCATTAAGCCTCTTGCAGTCCTTGTACAGCAGAGCTCAGAATAGGGGAGGGAGAAGCAGTACAAAGTGCAAATCAGTTGCACTGAGCAATTAATGTGTCTTCATTGTCCAATTACAGGCTCGGGAGGAAACCTGTACATATTAATTAACTGCAGTTGAGAAAAAAACCTGCCAAAGAGGGCTGTACTATTCGCCTTAAAACTGAATGGACAGAAATTCCAATGCCTTGGCAGGTAAAACACATAATATACAGTAAAAAAAAAAAAAATACACACACACACACACACATATATATATATATATATATATCAGGGGACTTGCTATTTAATTATTTAGGTGACTAATAGGGTTACTTTGATCAGCTGATGGAGAAAATTAATTTCTTTATTTTTAAAGGATTTAAAATGTATTATATAATCAAAAACACGCCCAAAATACAAACATTCTTTTGTCAAAATTCCACAATCTCGTTTTTGTTTGCTCATCATCAATCGCAGCAATGAATTCTCACATACAACCTCTAATCACTCATGAACTTTTTTTTTTCTTTTGGTCGTTTCCTTTCATTGTTCCCGTCTGGTAATTAAGCCAACTGATTTTCCTGATAGCGATTTTACACCATTGTGTTTTGATTTGGACGGATGTAGCACTCACCAAGTTATCTTTCCTTTTAATGAACAAAAGTTCCTGCCTTAGGTATACATAAGATGTCAGAGCCCTTGGTGGCCACACTATAGTCCAGTAGTGAAAGCATACGGTATAAGGGGACTATGGGCTACTAGAGAGCATTGGAACCATCATTTTGTTTGGGGTTTTCAAATTCTCTTCACTTCAAGGTAATTTACAGAAGCACTTACTTAGACTGATTGAAATGTTAACTACGAACATATTTTGGAAACTTTTAAATATGTTTTGACAGTCTTTATTGTCAACAATTTTTAATTTTTAAATGGAATGTATAAAATGTTTTTTTTTTTATTTTGTTACTCTTTTTTGTATATAATACTAGAGAATTATTAGTTTGTTTACATTCCTGAAATCTATTTTTTACTACAGTTGAAATGTATGTTTTATACCACTGGAAGTAATAATATACCAGTTCTAGTAAGAATATTAATTTAATAATAACAACAACATTAATAATAATAATTGTATTATTATTATTATTACTACAGGAATACTTAGATGTTTTACTTTGTATATTTGCATCATATATTCTGTTTCTCATTTTGTAATGAAATTATATTGCATTTGGCACTTTGTATGGTTATCCTCTCTAGAAACATAATACAGTACACTGTTTGAAATCCTCAATGACCAATCCTTTTTCACCACTTGAACTGCTCCATGTTGACCTTAGGCTACCTTGTTGGTTTAGATGGTTGTTGCACTGTAAATATCACCATTATAGTTTGCAGCATCACCTGACTAAGAAATCCTTCTGTGCTTACATAGACATTTTGCACCCTGGGCACACAATTTGTAAAAACACATCCAAAAATCCAATAATTTATGCCACACTACAATTTGTTGTAGTTAGCACTTCCACACTCTGTTCTGTACTATTCTGCTAAATGTATAAAACGCATGAGAGTCAGATTCACTTTGACCCTTAAAACACCGACTGTGAAGGGCTTTGTAATATTTTTGTGTTCCATAAGTGATCTTATGCCCCTTTCTGTTTTCTGGTAGTGGCTAGTGGCCAGGACTAGAACAGGACAGGGCCAGTTACTGATTTACAAGTTTCAGGCTTGTGAATCAGCAGTAACAATGATGATAGCTATACCCCATCCAACATTTGTTCATCCTACGGTAGTGTGAGCAGGCACAGCCAACGCGAGAGTGGAAATTCTGCTCTGAATTCAGGAGCATTGCAGCATTGTTGCCACACCTTCAGAGTAAGGTGCATTAGGTGGACTTCACTGGCAGGATGAATGAACAGTAAGTAAATTGTAAGTGCAGATATACTTATAACTAAGTGTTGCAGCACATACTCTATTTTTGTACTCATTGGAGTCCATAGTTCTACTTTCAATTACAGATTTAGGCAGAATGTTAAGTATGGATTTCAAAATTAATATTATTTTTATAGGCAGCAGCAAGAATTGAATCCATTTGACGCCTTTTAATGTATACGGCTAGAAATTTTCAGCACTGCTAAAACTGCTTTTGATTAATCACTAAATTATCGATGATTGCTGCTACGTGGCATAATGATATATGTTATGTCTTTGACACCTTCTTAGTTTGTAGAGGGCTAACTGGTATAATGCTTTATCCATACGCCAGCCTTTGTCCAATACTTTTGGGTAAAATAGGTTTAAAAATAGTGCCATCAACTTCATAAGAGCACCATGAAAAATTACAAGCTTACTGAATAAGCAGCACAAGAAGAAGAGTTCTGTCGGAATCTAGAGCAACCAATCAAATGGTACTTGATGAGTACAGACTGAAATCAGATTGCTTGACTTCTGGTAATACACTCTGCCCTTATGCTTTGCTCATTTCATTTTGTATTGAATAATCCTTATAGTATTATTGATTTAAAGCTGTGCCGATCTCAGTAATGGCATTGCCAAAAGCATTAGAACACCCATTGAATTGTTACTATTGTTGCTATCTGGGTCTCTGCTTGAGAGATTTCCCTGCACTTGTTGTTGCGGTGACAACAGTTTCCCCAGACAGGAAGTGAGGGAAAATCTTGAATAGAAAACACAAATACATTTTTTTTTGTAGAGTAGTGTAAAGCTAGAACCCCTATCAGGCTATTATTGCTGTTTGCGTCCCTGTTGCAAATTGCTCCTTGCTTCCTGTTTGGTGAAACCGCTGTCATCATTACAGTAACATAGTATGTAAGGTTGAATAAAGACCAAGGTCCATCCAGTTTAACCTATATGTGTGTGTATGTTAGTGTGTGTGTGTGTGTATTTATCTTGCTCTAACACTTCCCATATCCCTGTAGATTCTGCGAAATATGTGTATGTGTAAGTATGTAAGGGGGAAATCCCTCCAACGGAGCACAGGATTATAGTAAAAAATTGATACAGCTTCTAATCCTACCCCACTCTACCCAGAACTAAAAAAAATTTAGCCGGACTATTGCTTTAATATGGTAGTGGTAGAATGAAGGGGTTCAAGAAATCTATTCCAAGAAGTTCTATCATATTACATATTCAGATGTAATTTCTCTATTTGATTAGACAGTTTTCGTAGGTTTCTAACTCTCACTACAATAATATAAACTGCTCACAAGCTGACTCTGTGTATTAACCATTTTACCAACCATTGTGCTAATTAATGTGTACTGTTTTTAATGCAGATGAGGGGCCTGCAGGTCATTGTTACAGTGCTGGTCTGCTCATTGACGCCAGGTAAGACCCATACAGATGTTACTGATTACATAATAGAATTAATTGAACTCACCAAACAATTATTAGGAACACCTGTACCCCTAATGTTTTATGCAATTTTCTAATCAGCAAATCATGTGGTAGCAGCGCAATCCGCGATGCATTAAATCATGCAGATACCGGCACACGAGTTTATGTTAAATTGCTCGAAGAGTCTATGTCCTATGATAAAACTTAGTACTGTATGTCTGTTCACACAGAAGGTATTGAAATGACATCACTTCAAACCCAAACAAAACAAGGGGTACTTTTCATCTGTTTGTGCAATGTCTAAACCTTACAATTACTTTATGTCCCTCTGATTAACTGTATATCCAGAAAACACTGAATTATAGCGAAGGTTGTATTCACTGTAATCACTTGTGTATAGAACACTATACACAAGTGGTTGTGGTTGCATAGTTAGCTAAGAGGGGATAAAGGATCCACCCCAAAATGGTCTGCTGCCTGTCCAAAAGTGAGGGATAGTTTTGGAAATTACTTTTGAGTTCCTTTAGTTCCCTTTCATAAAATGTACTAAAGTCTTTTTCATTATTTTTTTGCCAAGACCAATTTTTTAATAGTTTCTTGAAAATTGCCAGACAGATATGAGGCTAAAAAGCTATTCATTGCTGCTATACCTGGACCCAGTTTAATGCCTAAAAAAACTTGCCTTGCCATTAACTTTTTCATCACAGGGTTTTATATGTAAGGGCAAATATTTGTAGGGATGCACCGATACCAAGTACCGTACTCAGTAGAAATACAAGTACAGATACTTTCGAGCTCTAAAGGTGCCCATACACCTTACGATTATCGTATGATAATCGTATGCGATCGTGTTTTCGTCCGATAATCGCAAGGTTGATGGGCAGTGTACAACCGCAAATACTGTACAATCGTACGACTTTTGACTTTCAAGCAGGTTTGAAAACCTTGGTCGATCGTACGATTTTCGCAAGGTTATTGGCATTTCCGTACGTCAAAAAGCGTACGATCAACACAGCTCATGTGCAAACGATAAATACGTGCGGTCGATTGCAGCAATTCGTTCAGGTGCATTTCTTTAATGATGGCTAATTGAACCGTGCAATAATCGGGTCAGGATGGGGCCGCCGTACGAAAATCGTACGATAATTGTAAGGTGTATGGGCACCTTAAGACTAGAATAGAGAGACATTGAAAAGTTAGGAGGCAGCTGTCATTTATAAGGAGCACACGGAGCTCCAGGGATTTGTACATCTCTGGTTTAATGTATGATTTTGTTTTTATAAATATATATAAAGGGATGCACCGATACCATTTTTGCAAGTACAAGTACTGATACTTGCCCAAGTACTTACAGATACAAGTACTGATACATTTTTGTTTATTGTCATGTGACAGTTTTTCTAAAACAATACAGACTAATGATTTCAGGACAGTGGTGGAGCCCCAGAGCCAGGTCCAAGCTGCAACCGCTGCAACCCTGGTAGTTCTCATGAAAATGCCAAGTATCGGCACCGGTATCTGAACTGGTATCTGGGCATCCTTAGCTATTTGGATAACACAGATGAGAGGATTTATCAAAACTGGAGCAGACAAAATCTGGAGCAGTTGCATATGGCAACCAATCAGCTTATCTCTTCAATTTTTTTCAGTTAAGCTTTGAAAATGAAAGGTGGATGCTGATTGGTCGCCATGCACAACTGCTCCAGATTTTGTCTGCTCCAATTTTGATAAAATCCCCTCAGAGGGTGTCGTTTTTGCAGCAGCGATTGTGCTCAATCCGAATGCTGCATGAGCAGCTCATGGTAGTATAGTGTGGCCTGTGTTCAAATACCACCAAGGGCAGCAATAATGTGCCATTAATGCACTTAACAAGCGCAACCACTAATAATCTGTCTGGCTGCTAAGGACAAAACCTGCTCATTCATAAGGCAACCTAGGTAGGAGCTTAGGACCCTTTGGATGCCCAAGGAGGCCCGGCTATAACCTTCATACTCCTGCAGTAAACCAGGTGGGATAGCACAGTTGGTAAAAGCTGTGCACTTACATGTCACTTCAAAAGGGAGGATGAACTTGTAGGCAGCTAGAGTCTAATAGGACCATGCTAGTGCACGCAATACAAATGCGGTGGCTTTCCTGTGTCTAATGCAGTTCTTATCAATGTCAATCAAAGTGATGATGGGGGAGGTGCCAGAGCCGTTACATTGCTTGCGGATCATAGTAAATGTTTTGGAAATTGCTAATGCTCCATGCTTGAAATTAAATGCCCAACTATATTCAAATGATTTTCATGTCATTTGATATTTATTCTCTTTATTTAAATATGTGATCCTAGGAACTCCACTGGATGTATTTGGTAAGCCAAATTGGTCATTGCTCTCACGATGCAGTCTCTTTGGAGAAAACCACATCAGGACATTTGATGGAACATTCTACGATTTTGTCGGAGACTGCAGCTATATGGTAGCCGGAGATTGCCATAAACATACTTTCTCCCTTCAAGGTACGTGTGTAAATAATTGTTCTTTTATACCTATATTTTATACATATATGTTTTAATACTCATTTGATGTAAAACAGGTTTAGTTGACATTACCTTGCTCATGTATTTGTGATAAACAAATCCAAGGAAAAGGTTGTTCTCAATGCTTAACAGAGAGCTACTTTACACCTGTCCAGAAATTAACATATTAGGTGCTGTATTAATATAATATTTTATATCTAATTCTGTGAATTTTACTATTTCAGTGGATTACAGACAAGGTAAAAAGAAGAGCATCTCAATGTATCTGGGAGAATACTATGACATTCATATGTTTTTTGATGGAACGGCAACTGAAGGAGAAAAGAGGTAATAAGAACAGAATGGTTTATGTACCATGTGATGTGTGTTATCAGCTGCTTCATTTTCTTTCTCATTTGTGAAAGTTAAATGCAATGGATACTTGCTCATTATAGCATGCTACCTATTAGTGTGCCCTCGTCCAGCACTAGCCGGTCCAGGATTTCAGTCACTGCTCCACCCAAAGGCGCCATCATCTTCTCTGCCACCTCTTCTAGGTTCGCCCATAGCTCTTCCTTAGCCACGTGGCCATGTAAGAGTGGTCAGAGTATGCCAGAGTAGAGTGGCCATGTATGAGGTAGCACCTTACCATGTGCAAGTGTTTAACATCATCCTCGCTAACCGACTCTTACAGATGCCAGAAATGAGCTGGGGTTGTGCATGGAAAATTTCAAAAATTTAGAAATGTTAGGTACAAGAGGACAGTTTATTTTTTGGCAAAAGAGACTACCTCCTAAAAATTCCTTATATTAGGACTTTAGTTCTATTTACAATTTAAAGGGTATGTAAACCCTAACAATAACCTGCTCTTGTTTGTTCTCTTTTGGTCTGCTAAATATTCCATTGCAAGAAGTAATTTGTTATATTTGCTCAATACGTGCATAAATCACCTGTTGATTTTGCAAGAAATCCTATGAACTGATAACATCCTGTGCTCTCTGCCTGTGCACAAGGAGAGGTTATAAAGATTAGGAGGAAGAGGAAATGAGGAGAGGTCTGTGCTCTTTGTAATCCATCAAAAATGAATTAGGCAGGGCTGACTACTCTAGGTTAGGAATTCAAAGCTAAAAATATGCTGTGTTGTCATGTCAAAGTGGACATAATACATCCACTGTTATTATCCTGTACTTATTATTCTGTAGTGTTGTTAAAGGGATAAAATATATATTTTTTAATTTTGCTTGACAAACGCTTTAAAGGCATACCAGGGATACCATGCAGCATGCAAAACATCTGAATATCTGTGAGAGAAGAAGTGAGCCAGTAAAAGATACAGGGTGATGAGGATTCAGGAAAATTCCAACTATAAACTGTAGCCAGTTGCTGCGGTGAAGGAAAATAGGAATGATATGGGTTTTTATCAAAAGAGTTCCAATTATAGAAAATAGCACTGCTTCTATTCTTATTGAAGTCACCTATGAAGGCTACATTTACTTGGGGCATGCACAAAAATATCTGTGCTTGCTAATGTGAAAATGTGTTTGGTTGTTAGAACCGTGGTTATTGTTTTTCAATTTTGGATAGAGTGCGGAAGACCTGAACCTTATGTCAGGTTTATATTTTTGCTTTGGACCCCGTTGGGGAGAATTTCCCTTACTAACTGTCCTATGAAACAATTATACAAGAAATAGGGGGAGTGGCTGCCACAACCGCAGGAAGACATGAACATTGTCAGAAGTTCTAACCCTTCCCCAGTCTAGTCTTACTAGCAAGTGCTTTTGTTTTGGTGTCCCTGTTGGAGAAATATTACATCACTTCCTGTCCTGTTTTGGAACATTTTCCAATAGGGACCTGGATTGTTTTCCCCTGATCTTTGCAAAGTGAAATAGAACATTCGGCTGGAGTTGGACTTTCAGTACTGCTTCTTATTGCTGCTGTATAATTGTTAGGCCTCGCATTTGAAGGAGTTTGGACTGTATGCATTGCCCTTGATGGGGGTCTTTCCTCTTCTAATCTGCTACGATGACTGTAACAATAGAGTCTTACTGTTCCTTGACTGCTGTGTATCATAGTTCAGCCATATAATTTTATTGCTTCCCAAGCAATCCCTGCGCCTCTACAAATACAGTATATGACTCGACACAGAATTTTCATTGGATGGGCAAGGCCACAGTTTTATTAACAGGTTTATCCTTCCAGGTTTATCCTGTTTATTAATTCCAACACATATTTGTGCCAGGCACAGACAAACTGTGAGCACCCAGTAATGGTAAAGGTACAGTATAACATTGAGATGACCTATCTTCACCTTGAGTTCCACCAGGTGTCCAAACAACAAACTCTATCTGCCTTATTGAGATGTAAATTCAAGCTGGCAAGGTTATAATACTTGTAAAGTGGTGGGCAGGCGGGGGTGGTCCTTCTTGGTGGCTTAAACACAAGAGGCTAGACCACCCACCTTCCCTAACTTATGTATCTTCCTTTTCTCCTCCCTAAATGTCGGTACCCCAATAAAATAGACTTACTGCTGAGCAGGAGGGATTAACCTTAACACCTTACATACCCCCATGTTCGCAGCAGTCAAGGTTCCCTCTCCTCAGGGTCAAGGAGCGTCCATTGAGAAACATAGACATTTTCATCCTCCAATATGCTTAGGCTGGCTCCATGGGGACAGCTCATTAAACTTTCAGTTCAGAAAGCAGCCATTTTGTAAATCGACAGTGATAAACAAGAGCAGAAGGTTAGGAGGGATACAGAATGGAATGTCCTATGTCCCTGTGCGTTGAATGACAGTTGTTTTTATTAACGATTGGCTGCTTTCCCTTCTGTTCTAACAGCATTTCCATGCCGTATGCATCTAACGGGATCTACTTGGAAAACGAGGCCGGATATCACAAATTGTCTAGTCCCGAACATGGGATAATGGTGAAGATTGACGTGAACGGAAATGTGCAAATTGTGTTTTCAAACGAACATTTTAACAGGTCGTGCGGCCTTTGTGGTAACTTCAATCAGTTTGCAGAAGACGATTTCTTGACTCAAGAAGGTAAACGGATCCTTATTTTTTGGTTTGATTCACAGTGAATGCTTAGCCGAACAACCAGACATGTGATATGTACACCTTGTTGTACACATTTGTTGAAATACCACATCTTTGGCTCTAGCCCGATAGCTGCAAGTATTCAACCAGTCAGATGGGTTGAATACCTGTTTCCTCATCATAAGCAGTGGGTGGTCCCACCAGCCAGTCCTGTAGTGACCATTGAGCCAGGGGGGGAAACTACTGCGCGTGACAAGAGACACTGGGAGATGTGTCCAGACGACGGGTGCTGATAACAGGCAGGAACAACAGCCCGGATAGAAGACACAAGATGTTTCATGACATGGGAGCTATAAGGAAGGAGGAAGATGTCTGCTTGTAAAGAATGAGTTGCAACAAGAACAGAGTAAAACGTAGACAGCATCTTGTCAATGTTACTTCAGGATGTCCAGTTTTTCAGATTTACATTTCAGCACTGCATTACCACAAAATGATTTGATTAATGTCAGAATCCCAGAGAGGAAGAGAATACGATGGATAAGCACAAACAGTGATTCATTATTTATGTTCTTGGTGCCCAACTTGCAGTCTGCGGGCCACGATGGCCCTTTAGCACTTACTGCATGGGGTCCCCGCAGATAGCATTCTGTGTTTTGGGGCTTTCTTAAGCCATTGAAGGAGAACTATTCTTTCAAATGTCTTCTAGTAGGTAATTGTTTGCTGCTTTATTTATTTCACGTTATCATACTTTTTTTCTGTGCTGCAAATCCCTTTTTTTAATATAAAGCGTGTTTACACCAATAATGTCTAGCAGTCTCATGTAACATATCTGCTGTGTCAGACAGTCTTCTGAAGTATGTCCCCAGTCTCCAATAACTCCTATAGCTTGCCTGCAGTCTATAACCATTTCCTGTGACATTAATGCAGTCTCTGACTAACTTCTACAGTTTCTGACCATCTCTTGCATTATTTCTGCAGTTTATGACTATCTCATGCTACAGGTCTGCAGTCTCATATCATATCTTGTATCATGTCTGCAATATTTTACTATCTACTGTTACAAATCTGAAGTCTCTGACAGCTTTTTGTAGCATTACATTCATTGACTATTATTTATGGCACTTTGGTGATATCAGAGGCTGCACAGGAGGCCCCCTATATCTAATAGGTTGACCACCACTGATTTATATATTGAGAGTCTAATTTACCTGGGGATAACCTTCAAAGGATATCTAAACCCCAAAATAAAATACAAAAATATTGCAGCTTACCAATCCTTAGATATTGTGGCTGCATTTACATTTTTTACATGATTGTCACCTGGTTATTGTGCCAGTAGCACACTTCCAGCACTAGGGTGACAGTGCTTTTTCTGTATCAGGACTACAGAAACAAAATAAGATTACCAAACTCCTTTTTACTATAACATAAAGGGGTGTGGTTCTGTAGTCCTCAGAGAACAACTGTAACTCATAACAGTCAGAGAGAACAGGACATTATCAAACTACAATATTTCTGGCATAATCTACAGGTACCTTTTAACTTATCAAACACATATAACAAGACAGTTGTAATGTTATATTTAACAGACCAAAGCAGACTAAATAACAGAAGTTTAGCATTAGGGTTTACATGCACTTTAACATGTTATCGCTTATAGGCAATTTTAGTAACTGGGTTTACATCTACTTTAAGTTTACTTAGATTTACCGGTGAAGCCAAATACATGCTTTAAAAACCGTTAAATAAATCAATCCCCTGGTTTGGGGACAGTTAAAGTGGAACTTTACCCCCTTTGAGTAAAAATCACATCAGCATACAGCTCTGCATGCAGATATGAAATCATCTTACATTCATTAGCTAAACAAACATACTTTTATTTTACTTACAATTTTTTTTTCTACTTCCCGGTCCACTTTAGCACAAATGATGTAATGTGCCCAAGCAGTGCATCCTGGGAAGGTTACATCAGTAGAGCAGTGCTGTGAAAAATCTCATCTGTAACCTCATGAGATCTCAGGGAAAGGCATTTTCCTCCCCTGAGATGGTGTGCATGGCCACATGTCCTAGTCACATGTGTCAGAGTTCTAGGAAGTAAAGGGAGAACTAGTAATCTGCCCTTAGTTAAAATGGTAACTGTGAGAAGATGGGGAAGAAAAAAAGATATAAACTATGCAAAAAATAAAAAGCTGGCGATTATCTAGAAATATCTGTCTGTAGATTGTCATTATTAAACATTTCTAAAGCTGCCTTTGTTGTTATTTTGAAGATATGGGTAAAGTTCCTCTTTAAAGGGTATCTAAACCCCTAAAACAAAAATGTAATATATTGCAGCTTACCACTCCTTAGAGGTGGTGGCTGCATTAGTTTTGGTTTTTTTTTAAAGCTTTTTTATCCTTTTTTTTTTTCTTGTTGATCCAGCCAGTAAATGTGTTATTTTTCAAATTCCTTTAACAGGCCAAGCTGTCCAGCATACGTGACAGATAAAGGACTGAGACAAACACTGACAGGGGTGCTGACAATGGTCGGCTTTTATTTATTAATGTAAAACCTTTATCCCCCCTAAAAACAGTTGCTGTAACTACTTAAACGTTTATAGCTGGAGTTCGTCTTTAGTCAAGTTCATCTAAATCTGCTAGCGTATCTAACACCACCCTCTCCACAGGGTGCAGTGCTGCTGTCCAATGGTGGCTCCATGGCTCCTCCATCGATACAGTGCAGGATGAGTATAGCCACCATAAGACAGGAAGTGTGTTACTAGTAGGATCACTGGGTGGAAATAAAGGGGAAAAAGCCTAAAAAAAATAAAAATCTAAGAAGACAAAATTAAATCTAATGCAGCCACCACATTTAAGAATTGGTAAGCTGCAATTGTTGTTTTTGGATTTAGATTCCTGATATTTAGAACCTGTTCAGCTTTAGTACAAGTAAAGTCATAACTGCAGCCCAGAATAAAAGATTCCATCCAAGGCTGCCTTAGATAACCACTGCAGTGCACTAGATTGTAAGCTCTTACGAGCGGGGCCCTCCTAACTTTCCTGTATTGTGTCCGTATTGTCTCCCTCCATTTTTTAAAGCACTGCACAAACTGTTGGCACTATATAAATCCTTAATAATAATCATAATCATAATAATAATCATAATAATAACAACAATTGTATTTAAAATCCATTCATGGAACTGTCCGTGCTGTATTCTCACAGTTAGTACCCAGAGGGAGAATTCAGTCACTTCTTCATGCGTGTTTGCTGAAAGGGTTTTGAAAAATATGTCTGTGTTGAAATTGCACGAAAAACCTAAGTTTATTATTATAAACCCGAGTTCCCTTCCTCCCAGGGATAGGACTACTAGGGTCCCATATGGGTTGAGTAGATAATGAAGATTGGACATTTGCCACAGAGTCATGGCTACTGTCCAATTAGAGTTATGAGAACATTCTACTTACAGCTGCTTTCATCAGTCTTTACAGACCTTTCCTGATGCTCAACAAGAGTAACAAAAGTTTGAATATTTAGGTCGTCAACTTTATAAAAAATAAATAAAAAAAGGAATAAAATAATTCCCCTGTTCATTGCTTTAGTAAAAAATATTTGAAATAGAATCAATGGATCTACTCTTCTCACGTGAACCGAGCATCACATTTTCTTCATGGCATGTGCATGTATGTTAAGTAATATGTAAGTATTTATTACCTGCCAGAGAGATCACAGTATTCCCCTGTTAATACCTATTTTTATCTGCTCTTCTTTTGAGAAGAGCAGCACCATCTTTGTTCAAGCAGCATTTAACATGTATGTCATTAGACATGCTGTATAAGTCCAACAAAAATTTTGTTTGTCACAATAAAGGTTTATTTGAAAGAATGACAGCCAACCCTTTCTGAGGTTGTATAAAGATCCCTTAAAATGCTAAAACAGTAATTGGAGCGAGCTGTAACTATCTATTACATATAGGCTCCAGGGAAAAAGATTAACCATCCAGGTTCCTTTAGCACATAAGATTTAAGTCATGATTAAATAGGATCTTTATATAGCCCACTTTGTGATAAATAGAAATGATATCTGGACTGATATCCATGGCTTGACTCTCTCTTCCACTCGCTCTACACACATTGACTATTGCAGGGGCCCTATTAAAGCTCTTTCAGGCATCATATAGCTGTCATAACACACTAATCTTGCTATTTTGATTGGAGCCCTCATAGCCCACAACCCCACTCTCAAACGTTTTTCAAAAATAAATCCAGATCAAGCAAATACACATTGCACGGCAAAGCATTCCTTTGCATTGTTGCCCAAACACTTGGAGTCATCATGTTTCAGAACAGCTCCAACTCCCTCAGCTCCACTTCCCTGAACTTCCTGTCTAGTTGACGATTACAAATGTCAAAATAGTCTCTAGCCGTTGTCTATCTTCTAGCTTGGAGAAGGGAGAACGAAGGAGCAGGGACTAGGAGGGAGGGGAGTGTCTTGTCTTGCTGTGCCTGTGCGTTTGTGGAGACAAACAGCTTACTAGCACACACAAGGGTGGCTCCATAGGACCCTGCAAAGGAAAGGAACCACCTTACAATAAGATATCATAATTCATTCCCACAGCTACCACAGCTACCTCATGTATCATTTCCCCCTCCTCTTTTAGATTGTAAGCCCTCAGGGGCAGGGCCCTCCTTACCATCTTGTCTTGAATTGTATTGTAACTGTAATGTCTTCCTTATATTGTAAAGCGCTGCACAAACTGTTGGCGCTATATAAATACTATGTAATAATAATAATAATAATAATAATATCAGGGCCAGCACTCAGGGAACCAGCTGATTCCTCAGAAAACTAAAACTTCTAAACATCAAGAAACAGTGCCCATTGCAAGTGATTTCATCAGCATTTGAAATTAAAACATTTTTTTCTTTAAAATCACTTTAAGACATTAATGTTGATCATAAATACAATCCTGCTATAGCAATATTGTTTAGTTACTGTGTTTTGCAACCACAATACATTAACCCTCAGTATTGGAAACTTGCATATTTGAATAATAAGCTATTTTTGTTTAAACACAGGCATTATTGTAGAAAAGAGCTATGAATTTGCCAATTCCTGGGCACTACATGGGGGAGACAAGAGGTGCAAGAGGATTTACCCACCCAGTAACACCTGCAACATTTCATCAGAAGCAGCAGAAAAGGTCTGTCTCATTACCTGCAGTATATCCAGTCTGTATACTTCTACCCATATCTCTAAACCAGGGGTGGGCAACCTTGGCACTGCAGCTGTGGTGAAGCTACAAATGCAATCAGCCCCCTGCCTCTGGGAGCCATGTCGATGTAATGAAGCCTTGAAATGTCTCACAGAACTTGTAGTTCACCAATAGCTGCAGTGCCAAGGTTGCTTATCCTGCTATAAACCTTCCCCATGCTATCCAAAATGAAATAAAACTCTTGACTGGAGTTGGGCTTTTAAGAGACCCTGTCACCAGACCATGTATTTCAGCAACCATATTATTATATGTGCTTTTAACATACAGTATTTTTGCATAAGAGTTTCCCGTAGAAGCATCCTACGTGTAGACATTCCAATACCCTGAGACTGTTGCCACCATCTTGGATGTGATGTCAGCAGCCTAGGCAGACTCAGAGTTGTTAGGCTGGCCATACATTATTTGTTTTTTCTCTCCCACATCCACACTAAACAGCATGGGCAGGGGAATCCCCCTTATAGGCTATTGCTTATTAGCTGCAGTCACTGTGTGGCTGAGAATTTTCTGACAAATTCATATAACAAAAGTTGATTGAAAAATTGTCTTTTGTCAAACGGAAGTACACCAGCGGGGCCAAAAACTGCTAAAATTTTGTTCAAGTCAGCAGGACGTGGATTAAAATTCTAGCAACGCATGGCCAGTATACTGAGGTGACACTCTATAGCAGCCTTTCTAAACCAGGGTACCGAGGCATCCTGGGGTGCCTTGTGGCTTCCTTAGGGGTGCCACAAAATGTTGACACAGCATCATGTCTTTCTGGCTGCCAGCACCATGGAAACGAATGATGCTAATCCAGGGAGGGTGGGTGCCATACAGAGAAGGTTGGGAGTTCACCTCCATCCAGGTCTGCTCTGCCTCCCACCCTCAGCTGCATCTCCTCAAGTGATGGTAGGACTCTGATGGGAAAGGGGGTATGTAATATGAAGGGGGAAACCCACTTTTCTGTGTGCTTATGCATTGGGACTCCCCTTAAAATCCAAGAGAGAGGGACCACACAGTGTTTTCTACATTTCAATTTTTCACATTTTAGACTGGGGTGCCTCAAGATTTGGCATATTTTAAAGGGTGCCACCACTGAAAAAAGGTTGAGAAACACTGCTCTATAGTATTTCCCTTCACGCCTCCACCGAAAACTACAGAAAAGCTAAGGTGGGGAGGTGAGAGAAGGGGAGGAAGAGCTGGACCAGGACAGACAGTAATTGGACACTTCCTAAAAAGGAGAGGGTTGTTGCAAGATGTAGAGGGCATGTGCTTGGAATTGACTCTTCCAGAAGAAGTCAAATTTTCTAACAAGTTCACGTTGCAACTGAATACAAAATCATGGAAAAGAAACACACTGACAGGGTCTCTTTAAATAAGTGCCCACCAGTGGAGGGATTGTTGTGGCTAGAATATCAAGTTTTGTCAAAATGTGGAATAAATCTTTCAGCTCTTTGTATTTAAATAGAAGTCTTTGTTTATGAGCATCACTTCCAGGAATGCAGATTGCAGTCCTCCAAACACTCGGCCTTTCTGCGGGTGTCCACGTGCCAAATATTTTACACAATAGGACTTGTTTTGCTGCTCCTTTTACCCACGTAAATGGAATATTTCTATCATGGCGTTAGCAATCTATTTTCAGATTGGAGCAAGTGGGATCCGCCAACGATGGTCTCGACCTCAGCCTCCCAGTATAGCCTCTGCTTGTCTATTATAACTTGTATATCAGAACAATATGTCATTCATAAGCTGACTTATAGATTCATCATTGGTGCATGTGGTATGTCGGTATTTTTTCGAAAGGGTTCTTTGCATGGCTTGGCTTTAATTTGGAACTTAAGTCTTTAACCAAAAATTGCAAGCAGGTAGGCTTCTATTGCAGATGCAGATGAGACTATTTCTTTTCTGCTATAAAAGCTTTGATCGATAGTATTTTCTGCGGGTGTGCGACCCCCCTGATGAAGCAGATCGATGCTTTTACTTGTTACTGATCATCTGTTCTTAGAGCTGCTGTTTGTTGTCAATCTGCAGAGAAGGACCTGAAGGAGAACTTCAGGTCCACCTCTGCGGATTGACAGCAGCACTAGGCGAGTGCAATAGCCAGCCTGCCATTGGCTATTGCAATTTGAAATGGCCAATAGCAGTCTAACTATTCATTGCCCTGCTGTCTGTTGTTGTTTTTTTTATTCTGAGGGCAACCGGCGTCAGAATACAACAAAAAGATAGCAGGGGATCCCGGAAAGGTTTACTCTGCTACATAGAGCAGAGTAAACATTTTTGGGATAAAATGTCTCTTTCGCGGGCATCAGGGAGCCACTATCATATAGTGGGAGACTCCCAGAACGTCCAAGAGAGTTGGGATGTCTGTAACATACACCAACCAAATTACCATTTACCGTCCACTGTCCATCCACAAAGTGGGCGACATTACCCCATAAAGATTGACAGTGACAAGGGAAAAATAGAGCAAATGGGAGGGTGGTGGAAAGCAGGTCAAAAGATCCAAAAGGAAGACAATCCTGAGGTGAGTCCAGCTGCCAGTCCTAAGGTAACTGCTGTCCCCACCCAGTGACAGGAGTGACTATAGAGGTAAGAGTTTACACTTATTGGCTAATTGAATATAATTAGTTTTCAAAACACATGGGTAACAGGGGTGACAATCCCATGGGGTCACTTTCCTCTTTCTTTCTTTTGTGGCCTTAACATTATATTATACATGAAGGAAGGAAACTGAAAACCACAGAAAGACTGACAAGAATGTCACTCTGAATCTCTGCAGGGTTGCAGAGGTAAATTGAATAATACTCAAATAAAAGGAAATTTTTCATGAGAGAGAAATGTGGTCAGCCATTGCTGACCTCTCCTACTAAAAAAGTGCTTCACCTCAGGCCGTGCTGAGATCGGCTGTGCTGGCAATCCGGAGGAGCAGTGATGTCACAACCTGGTTAACCCCTTCATGACTGAGGCCTTTTTTTCATTTTTTGTACCCATGTTATATTCCACATTTTAGGCCTGAAAATTACTTAAAACCCCCCAACATTATATATTTTCTGAATGCCAAGACCCTATAGAATAAAATGGTGGTAGTTGCAAATTTTTATGTTGCGCAATATTAGCGCAACTCCTTATTAAACCCCAATATTTAGTGAAAAATTTAATTAAATGCCCCAAAACACAACAAAATACCCATTTTTTAAATGAAATATAAAAGATGAGGTTACAACGAGTAAAACGATACCCAAGATGCATAGGTTACAAATTGCGTGCATCCGTAAAACGCCAAAAAACCCCAGTACCCCAAAAAGTCCATAGAAGACACTTTAAAAGCCCCCACAGGTCATCAATTTAGAGATACCCCAAAATACTGGCCCTAGAATTATTGCTCTCACTCCGGCGTGCGTGGCGATACCCAACATGTGTAGCACGTTCGTCGTTTTCATACGTAGGCGCACCCGACGCGTGTTTTCGTGGCGACGCGCGTGCTCGCGGGGGCGGGGGACTTTTAACAAAAATTTGTTATTATTATTAGATTTATTTTATTTAAATTTAATTTAAAAAACTTTTTTTTTTTTTACTTTACTTTGACTGCTATCACATGGGGGGCTTACAAGCCCCCCCCATGTGATAGCAGATGGTGGTGACAGGTACTCTTTAAGGTGATGCTGGGGGTCCAAAAGACCCCCAGTGTCACCTTTACACTGGAAATAAGCTATTGAAGTGCAGATCGCACTTCAATAGCTTATAGCTGGGCTCCAGGAGCCCAGAACTGACAGCCCAGGGACCGGAAGTGATGCAATCTGCATCGCTCCCGGTCCCATAGAACGGGGAGGGGATCGATGAACGGAAGTTCGTCGACCTCCTCCCCAGCTCCCCGCGGACACAAAGATCGCCGGTCCCGGGCCCGTAGGAGGGGCAACGGAGCCCGGGAAGCACGGCGGGGGGGGGGGTGGGGGTTGGCCCCTTCTTCGGGACGCAGAAGCGATCTGGCGACAGGTAAGTCGCCAGGATCGCTTCTGTTGTAAAGCCGACAGTCGGTTCTACAAGTTTAAACAGAGTCCCGGCGGCAAAAGTCACCGGGAGTCTGTTTAAACAGCCCCGATGCTGGCGACGTACACTGTACGTCGTCAGTCACGAAGGGGTTAAGTGACTGGACCTAGGATTTGACTGTTAGGCCCTGGCCCTTCTACAATGGAGCAGGTCACATGCACCTCCATTCCCGGAAGTGCCGGGTATTCTCACCTGCTATAGAGGAGCAAGGAATGGCGAGGGAGCACAGTAAGGGTAGGACATGGAGCCGGGAAGGGGGGACCTTGTCCAGAAGATATGTTGTCCGCACACCACTCTGCTTCGGATTGTCATCTTTATTCATATTCCTTTAGCATGACATGTGAATGCAATGTTTCGGAGCCTCACGGGACCCCTTCGTACACTTAGCCTGACGAAGGGGTCCTGTGAGGCTCCGAAACGTTGCGTTCACATGTCACGCAAAAGAAATACAAATAAAGAGGACATTCCAAAGCTGAATGGTGTGAGGACAACATATCATCTAGATTGTATACTATGGCGCCATCCACCAGTTGTTCAAACACCCGTTGTATTCTGGGGCATAATGGTATGGTGTGTGAAGGGGATATTACAAACACCTGTCCAGAGACACTCTCACTCTTCCCTGCATGGGCATGGTGGAAGTGTCTCTTTAACAATACTTAACTCCTTCTAAACTTCAAGCATTGCAGAGCTCTCAGCACCAGAAGCAGTCCCTTGCCAAAATCACACAGCATCTAGATTATGACAATGATTGTTCCGTGACGATTTCTACTAATGTTGCCAAACATTATTGTTTAATAAGTTCATCCGCTAGGTAAATTCTGGCATGCTTCATGTAAATATGAGGAAATGTAGCTCAATAGGATGAGTCAGAAGCAATGCTTCAATGTAGTGAGTAATCAGCTACATATAACATAATATTTACTGACTTTTTAGGTCCAGGAATCTCTTAGGAAAGAAAACATTCTTTTACATATAAAAGCTGTGAAAGGATATATTTTACTTCTGCGTTATACATATCCAGGTCTTCTGTTGGAACCTCAGACAACAGTAGTTGAAATACTTTTTTAGTTTTAGCAGGGAAGGGTTAAAGAATCTCTGCCAGTTTTTTTTTTTTTGTCCTCGTTCGGGAGATTTCCTCTGACTTCCTGTTCTGTGACTACTACCTACCTAACCCTAAGTGAGATAAAAAAAATACTCAGAAACCAATCAAAACCAAGCAAAAAATGCATGGTGGGAAGCGCCATTTTAACCACCTTCAGTCCGGCCATTGTAATTGAAAGGCTGGACTGTGGCTTCCTAAATGCGGGTGGGTGTTTTAAAATGTCCTTTCTCCTGCTTGTGCATGCCACCTCGACATGCGTCGAGTGCATCTACGTGCAAAAATGACGGTTGTGCTGCACATGTTACATATCAACGTTAACGTCAGAGTGCGAACAATAATTTCTCGGGCCATCAGTCACTGTTAACACTAAATTCATGAGCAGTAAAAGCTTTCCAAATGTTGCCCATGGCCAATTTTGGGTATGGTAGTTTTTTGGGATTTCGCTGGCACGCGCAATTTACGGCTTAACATGTTTAGTGTCTATTTACCCGACGTGGCCCCATCTTTTATATTTTACCAAAAAAGTGGAAAGTAATAAATGTTTAATAACATAACATAGGGAAAACTGTTTTTTTTCCAACATTTTTGGTAAGTTTTTCTTTATATAGTAAAAAAATATTCCTGTGGTGATTAATTACCACCAAAATAAATATACGTGTCCCCAAAAAATGATATAAAATTCATTTTGGTACGGCATTGCATAACTGGATAAATGTCAGTCAAAGTACGATAGTGCTGAATAATGAAAAATGGCCTGGACAGGAGGGGGGTTTAACACCCCGGTCTTCAAGTGGCCATTATCACTATTATCTCTGGTGGTGTGTGTTGGTGGCTAATTGCTATGGTTTAGTCACCTGACGTGGCTGGAGCTACATATGAAAAAGGCATTTAGACATTCATGTCTAAATTTGATTTGATTCCAGTATCTTTTAATTCTACATAGAGAAGCCCTTTAGACTCAGACAACTCATACAGGCTATGCAGCCTGACAGAGCTGGGCGAAACTTTGGATTTAGTGGACAGAAATACAAACAGGTAAAACATTTTGCATATATGAATTTAAATTGTGTATTTAGCTTGGAGTTCAGCTCTACAGATGTGCCCATGTCATTTTTCTTTTGCTGGATTTGGTGTGGAGATGCACTGGGGGCTTCAGCTGCCATTGTGGATGTTCAGGGCTTCTAGTGTGTCCTTCTGCCTTTAATGAGGAATGGGCTACCTCCAGAAATACGTCCACTCAATTTATCTACTGCTATATATGCCTCAAGATGGAGGCTCTCATAGGTTACAGTTAGGGCCACACTACATAGAGGAGCCTTGATGAGGCCGTGTGACTTCCACATATTGTGCAAAAGTTGTGCAAAAAAAACCTCTGTGTTTAATGCAAATTGTTAGACAGGGTAACTTTTTTGTTTCTTTGCATGCTGGCTGGTGAGTGTGCAGGGAAATGTTTGTGTTCATACCTCAAGCTGGCCATACACCAGTAGAATTTTGTTTGAAAAAAATATGCTTTTGGAATGTTTGTTCAGTTTTCTAATAGTTAACAGAATCAATCGATGATTGTTTTCAACTGTAGTGACAAAAAAAACATTGAAAGAGCAGGATGGAAAATTGTTTCAAAAGCAAAATAAATTGTAACAGTGCATGTGGTCTTCGTTCAGGAAACACCATTCCTTCCAATCAAATGTTAATCACACAACATTTTGATGGATATTCTACCAGTCTTTGATGACATTATCAAATGTTCTTACCTGTTTTTTTTAATGAATATTCATATAAAAATCTACCAGTATATGGTCAGCTTCAGTGAAGAGATAATATTTAGAGAAAAGTGGTACAACAATCAAAAGGGAAAGCAAAGCCAACCGAAGAGACATCAAAGCTAAAATAATTATCTGTTTGCAGGACCTCATGCAGAGATGTCAACTGTTAAAATCATCTGCAGTGTTCGCAAAATGCCATCAGGTTGTTGACCCAGATCCCTTCATTGCCATCTGTGAGAAGGATATGTGTGAATGTGCTGAGGATGTTCACTGCCCGTGCCAAACGTTCTTGGAATATACACGATCTTGTGCCCAGCATGGCGTAATTATCCATGGCTGGCCAAAGGACACGACTTGCAGTAAGTTAAAACCCTCCTAAACAAAAGTGTAAAAATAATGTGTTCAAAATTATGAACGGCATTGCTAACCCTTCTCTCCCAAAGCAAATAAACTTTCTGTGTGCTGGGCCACCATAAATTGGTGACTTGCTGTCTCTGCTTTTTGTCTCAGCACTTCAAAATGATGAGGGGCATTTTGAGCAGCATGAGAAGCATGATTAAGGTCATTATGGGGCAGATGAAAGGGTGTTTTTTGGCACATGGCTAGCTGAAAGGTAGCAAAGGTGCAACATTTTTCTGGAATCTCTTTATTTTCATCACAATTTTGGAGAAATGAAAGTTCAGTAATGCAATTCAATGATGCAGGGATTACATAAAGTAGAGTGCCCAAAGCTTGCTTCCGTAATCAGGTACCCATGAGACCTCCAAACACGACCTTCTTAAAGGGGTTTTGTGCTAGCAGAATGGTGTGCGGGAGTGTGCCAGTTCAGAAAGCTTGATAGTCTACAAATGACCTTTCTTCAAATGCCAGGTAAAAGGGGGGTACTGGTTCGTCCCTGAACTATCCCTTCACCCGTGGAACCTTTCCATAAGGCTAAGACTATTCTTTTCCCAACCAATCCCTGTGTTGTTGAATTTCCAACACTGAGGGAGTGCCAAATTGACACAGCAGGGGCTATATATAACTCCTGCGTGTCAAAGATGGCTGCCCAAATCCTACAAGAGCTCTGTGTCAAATCAGACACAGGCTCTCCCAAGATGGCTGCCCAAAGCCCAGTCCAGAGAACAAGTCTGTCCCCTAGATTCAGGAATAAACAGTGATATGATCGCCTTGTTTTGCTTCTGGCAGCTAATCAGGAGTGAAGTGAGTGATCTACAAAATTGCCACCTCACTTCCTGCTCAACAGAATGAATGTACTGCTCGGTGCAGTGGCCTGCCTATACTGTATGTATGGATCAACTCTGGAGAATTCTTCTGTGCAAGTGAGTGTCCTGAGATAGCTTGGGAGAAGCTGCCGGTGGACATTGCAAGAAGATCTCATTGCATAAATCTCAAGTTGCCTGTGGCTACTCACATAGGGTTAAGGGCCTAGAATTTACTTAGAGTAAAAGGAAGATCCATTGATCTTCAACAATAGACTGACTGCTGTCATTGGTGATTGGTCTCAATTGTATTAGCTCTCATTGAGTCATTGCAATCTGTTTGGCTGTTCTTAAAAAACCAACAACTACATTAACTGCCATTAGAAAATCCAAGCTATTGTTTTTATCTTATGTCCATAACCTTCTCTCCAGAGGTTTACTGAGCAAATAAAAATGGAAAAAAAAGACTATAGTGACTGGAGCACATCTTTTTTCTACCTCACAGAAAGCTAAGGTTTCCGTCCTATGAGTTAAATGCCACATTCATTTGGTCATTCTACACTGCCCAGAAAGGAGGATTGCGGCACAAAGTAGAGAACAATGATAACTGTTGCACCAGCAACCATTTAAATGTTATTTTTGTATAGGGCAGGCTATTTTGTATCTACAGGCCATAGCTCCACTTTCATTCCAGCTTTCTTTTCTCTAGATTTCACAATGCAGTCCTCAAGAAATCAGGGCACTATGGAAAACCACTTTACTGGGTGCCCCAGCTTCCTTTAATCTTTGTTATTCTAATTGTGCTAATTTTCTACTTCTTTTACAGAGCCAGAGTGCCCACATGGGATGGAGTACAATGAATGTGTGTCCCCATGTGTTCAGACCTGTCAGAGTCTGAAAATCAATGAGGTGTGCCAGGAGAGCTGTATTGATGGTTGCAACTGCCCAGGTGAGCTATTGTATTCAAACAGAATCCTAACTATGATTTCAACCAATGAATGGATCAAACATGCAAGTTTAAAGGGCCTATAACCATAAACTACAAGCCATGGTATGCAAAAGATGTTAAAATAACATCTATGTGTAACCTACCATTACTGTATATAAATATAGCTTAACTCCAGTCAAACCTTTTTAGTTAGCATTACAGAGTGGGGAAGGGCTAGAAAAGCTGTCAGGTTTTTACTGATGTCTGTGACCCCATTATGAAGATTTTCTTTAGTCCCTGGCTGGTCACCAGGAAACAAAGTGGGTGGCAGTGGTGAACACAGGAAGTAGGGACATAGAGAGCACTTTTCTTTGGCTTAGTTAGGAAGGGTTAGGAGCTCTACCAGGTTTTCATTACTGTGTGTGTCCCCCTGTTGGCAAGGGTCCTCTTGCTTCCTATTTTAATATCTCTAAGATACAGATACACATCAAAGTGTTGTTATTTTTATCTCTTTGTTGTATCTCTTTCTGCTTGAGGTTCAGTGGTCCTTTACCGTTCTTTATTTTCATACACAGAAGGGAAAGTCCTTGATGGCGCTCGATGTATTGATCCCTCTGAATGTTCCTGCGTTCATGCTGGAAAGCGATATCCTACAGGGGCCAAAATTACCCGGGACTGTAATACTTGGTGAGCTTCAGATTTTACATTCTGTCTTTTGCTAATGTTCTCTTTTTTCCTTTATCAAAGAAACTTTAATAAAGTGTCCTCCATGTCCTCCTCCGCCGCTGGTCGTCTCCAGGTTGATTGGCGCCCAGCATCATTAACCCAATTCTTGTGTGCCTAGGGTGTCATGGGCACACCCTCTTGAGTTTTTTTAATCAAAAAATAAAAGGGGGGGGGGCTTGTGGGGAGGAGTGTTACAGAGGAAAGTGCTAGCGAATGTGACTGAGCTACTAAAATACACCTATGAACTCCTGCGCATACCCATATCTTTACTTGTTTGCCATCCTTATTGTTATTAAAGGAGAACTTTGGCCAATTCAAATCTTAACCCTTTGCAGTGGGTTTACCTTTGCACAACAAGGGTTAAGTGCTTGGTTTGTCTGGGATGCTAAAATGAAAAAAGTTATACTCAGCCGAACCACGATCCCGGCTTGCCCTCTTCAAACTCACTTCCCCTCCTCTCCAGCAGTCTAAGGTCCTGTGAGTCATCAGGTTCTATACAGCATAGAGAACATGAGGATGCCAACTGACATACCATCGCAGGAGTGGAGGAGGAGACAGGTTGGAGGAAGCTGTGTAGGAGCAAGCCGGGTGAGTATAACTTTGTTATTTTAGCTCCCGAGACAAAACAAGCACTTAACCCTTGCAGTACGGAAGTAGCCCCACTGCAATGGTTAACATTTGATTTGCCTGGAGTTCTCCTTTAACAAATGCTTCTCTCAAGTTGTGCAATTACCTTATGAGACCTGTTGGAGAAAATGTTTTAATTTTATAATTTGTTGTGCAACACTTTATCCTTTTAACAAGTCTGTTGGTAGTGGTTTCTGGTACATTTCTATAAAACAAACCACTTGCCTTCAGCTTTGCAAACATATTAAGCTGCTATTGGTGTTAATAAATGTTAATTTCATACCCACATTGTTTGTCATAATATAGCTAAACCTACGTTAAAGCTGAACTCCAGGTAAACAGCTAACTACCCATGAGAAATACATATAAGGCAGGTGATTTAGCTGCCAAAAGTTTTTTCATTCATGTCCATCCAGGCCTAAAACTTACATGGCTTTGCTACACAGCACAACCCTGTCTGGCAAGGTAGGAGACCTGATTCTTCATTATTTAACACAAAGCAGGCTGTAAAAGAAGAGTTAGTAAACTGACCATTGCGGTTGCCTGTGTTTTGAAAAGCTGTCCGTTTGCTGCTCCCTAGTCATTGCATGCATTCGACCCATCAGGTGTGTAGAATACCTGCTCGACTGTGTGGCAGAAAGGCAGGTATTCCGCATACCCAGAAATGTGGACCTTTTGTGCTTCTGTTGTAAAAAGCTCTGTTGTTAACAGAGCTCAATAGCTTAAGCTGAAATATGCATACACAATTGGAACACGTCAGTGCAGCACCTCCTCCACTTTCTCCCACCCTCCATAGGGCTTCTTGAATGCTTGAAAGGAGCTTATTTTTACCCTGCTCACTCCCAGTGCTATTATAATGCTCTGAGAATTATTTGTATATGTATTAAATGTTTATTTGTTACAGCTTCCCGTTAGTTTAAATGGCATTTGAATTTCATCTAGCCATGTCGTACCAGTAATGTTTGTCTTCCTCTCTATTATGGTTGTATGTTCTGATATAGAAAATGCCTGATTTTGTGATCTTCTAATAACCATTTAATTTGCATATTTGTATTTAGTTTCTGCAGACATGGGCTTTGGGATTGCAGCGATGAAGATTGTCCAGGTCAGTTAAAGCAACAATCTGAATATTCTGTTTTAAAATTACAGACGAGCCCTGGGGGCATGCTCAAAAAAATATGAAACAAAATTCTGACTTTTAAAGTCAGAATTTTGTGTTTAAATGTCAAAAACTCTGAATTTTAAACACAGAATGCTGTTTTTTTAAACACAGAATTCTGACTTTTAAACACAGAGAGGGGAATTCATCAAAACTGGAGCAGACCAAATCTGCAGCACTTGCCCAGGGCAACCAATCAGCTTCTCTTTTCAGTTTGGTCAGTTAACAATTGAAAATTAAAGAGAGAAGCTGATTGGTTGCCGTGGGCGACTGCTCCAGATTTTGTCTGCTTCAGTTTTGATAAATTCCCCTCATTATTTTGACTTTCAAACTCAGAATTCTGACTTTTAAAAACATAATTCTGACTTTAGAAGTCATAATTTTGTTTGATATTTTATTTAGCATGGCCCCAGGGCTCTCCTGTAAATGAAATGCATTTTTTTATGTTGGGTAAAGTAGGGAAGGGTTAGAAACCCTTTCAGGTTATTTTTTGTTGTCTGTGACCCTGCGGGCATATGTCTCTTGACTGTCCTGAAAACACGACCAAAGTTAGAGTAAATGTCCCCAAAGTTGTAACCAGGACAGGTTTCCCCATTGAAAGAATTCCTCTGACTTCTTGTTCCAGTGACAACTGTTGAATTTTGGATTTGCCCTCACTTTCTGTTTCATTGTCAATAGTCACAAGGACAGCGGGTGAATCTCCCCGCACCCAGACAGCAATAAAATGTTGACAGAGGGTCTAAGCCTTTCCAAGTTGTTATCATTGTTAGATGTGGTTAGAAGCAACTAGAGTTACAAAGCTTTTTTCCCTGTAATATAATAGACAATTTGATAAACATGTTTTGGGTATAACATTTTCCACTTCTGTACAGTGAAAGTTTCCAATGACAGAGCCAGATCCCCCTCGGCTCGTTTCAGCTTTGATGTATTGTTGAATATTACACACCTTAAATTGCCTTAATTATTTTTAATTTCATTCAACTCATTGCTCACATACACCACGATTACATGAAAGTCAGGGCTCACCATTTTACCAATAAACTGCTAAAGCACATTTTTACAAGTCAGGGTTGAGAAAGATAGTATTAAGGCAGTGGTTCTCAACCTTTCTAGGGCCGGGACCCCTTGGTAACATTTGCCAAGTTGTGGTGACCCCAACCGTAAAATGTAGGGATTCATTAATACTAGTATCTGTGTGGGCTCTCAAGAGCCCATGCGGGTGGTGCCCGGTGCGTACTCTCTGGTGCCCAGTGCGGGCTCTGTGGTGATAAAGCACTCCCCTCCCCTCACTCCTGCCTGCTTCCCTCTCTCTGATCCTCTCCGGCCGCTGCTGCTGCAGCGCCATCTAGGAGAACTGACACTTTTACACTAGGAGGAGGCTGAGGAGCCTCTTACCTAGAGCAGCACAAGGCACGTGGGGACCCCCTCAACTGTGGGTTGCGACCCACTTTTGGGTCGTGACCCACAGGTTGAGAACCACTGTATTAAGGTTTTCATTTTAGTTTGGTCATTCTAAGAAAGGCTCATATCTAGTTTGCCCTCCCTCAATGAAGAATATCCCCATCCATGACCAGCATCAGTTTTTTATTGCACCATTAGTGCCACCTGCAGGTGAAATCTGGTATTGTTACTCATAACCATGTAGCTTTAATGACAGTGTATGAGAACGTTATAGCGGAAAGGTCCAACTAGGTTGAGACTTACAATTTGTCAACTTCAGTAAATGCCAGAAGGAAAGTAGTATCCAAGGAGTCAATTTATAAATATTTTCACTTAATGTGACACTAAACTCAGGAGGTAAATCTTAAAAATGCATTCAAGCAGCCTACTAACAAAAATTTATCTTATTTGTGTCTTACTTGGCTGTAGATCCTCAAATCATCTCCGAATTGGTGCTAACACTGTCCTTCTTCCTGGAGGGTGGCTACTTTTGTTCCTCATGGTCCCTGTGTGTGTGTTGTAAAGTAGTGACTGCTCCAAGCTTGCTCCTGTGATGGACTACAATCTCATGTTTACTTAGCCAATAGTCTATCACAGGAGCAAGCTTGCAGAAAAGTAGATTTGAGGATCTACAGCCCAGTGATACACAAATAAGGTACATTATTGTTAATAGGGTACGTGATTTTTTTTTTTTTTATAAGGCTTAAAGGAGAACTATGACTTAAGGGCAAATAAAAATAGCCCTTACCTTGATTGTAGTAGCATCGTTCCTTTTTTATAAAGTCGCAGCACATCACAGATAAAACCCTCAAAACCTGTAGTAAATGGCGTCTTCAACCCTGCTCCAAGCTTCTTTCCTCTTAGGAGGCGTTAACATTTGATCCAGCCCGCCCACGGCTTTTTTTTCAAATGATCTCATTGCTGTGGCCGCGCTTCCTCTCATCATGCACAGCTGTGTTTTGTCAGCTCGTGCACGCTGGCATTTGTGAGCGGGAGGCGG
Organism: Nanorana parkeri; assembly: GCF_000935625.1. NCBI lineage: Eukaryota > Metazoa > Chordata > Amphibia > Anura > Dicroglossidae > Nanorana > Nanorana parkeri. The sequence goes on along the minus strand of NW_017306860.1, from coordinate 688,700 downwards.
AGTCTGAAGTGAGAAGGCAGCAGCAAGAGACGGACTCAGCCTCCCTGCACATTCAGTGCTCTTTCCCCTCTCTCATCAGCGATCCCCAGTAATTAGGATGTCAGCATAACACAGGGGGAGAGAGAGAGGATAAAGAGCCATCCCTCTCTCCATCATTTACCAGAAATGGGCAAGTCCATATATGGTGAATGATGTCACTGGGTATCCCTGCAGACTGGCAAGCATCCGATCAGCAGGGATCCCCAGTGACATCATTCATCATATATGGACTTGCCCATATGTGGTAAATGATGAAGAGAGAGAGAAGGCTCCTTCCCCTCTCTCTCTCCCTGCCTTGTGTGACGCTGACATCCTCAATTCACTGGGGATCGCTGATGAGAGAGGGGAAGGAGCCCTCTCTCTCTCTCCCTGCCCTGTGTGACGCTGACATCCTCAACTCACTGGGGATCGCTGATGAGAGAGGGGAAGGAGCCCTCTCTCTCTCTCTCTTCAGCATTTACTACAAATGGGAACGTCCATATATGGTAAATGGTGTCACTGGGGATCCCTGCAGACTGGCAAGCATCCGATCAGCAGGGATCCCCAGTGACACCATTTACCATATATGGACGTTCCCATTTGTAGTAAATGCTGAAGAGAGAGAGAGAGAGGGGGAAGGAGCCCGGCTGGCCCACGGGGACGTGCAGGTAAGGAGAGAGCTGCTGCGCATGTCCATATATTCGTGGACGCGCAGCAGCTCTCAAGAATCACTGTCAGTCACAGTGAGGAAGATCAGTGGGGAGGATCCCGTCAGACACGTCGGGATGTCTCCTCATTGCGGCGCTTAGCCCCGCCCACCACCTTAAATAAGGGTTTACAGCCTTACTGTGCATTTTGGTTAATTAGAGTAAATTACATAATTTACTTATTTAGCCTAAGGAATGCATTAATCAAGAAAAGATAGAACCCCATAGTTCTCCTTTAATTCCTGAATTTAAGATTCACACAACTTTCATCCAAAATTCACATATTTTTCCAATTGAATACAGTTTGCAAAATGTGTAAATCTTCTGTGAAAACAAAAAAGTGTCTGTGGGCCTTTTGAGCGGGAACTTTAAATATTAGGGTCTGCTGAGGTCAAATAGATAAGCATTTGGACAATTTTAACTTTTGTAATCTTGTTTCTCCTCCAGTTGCGCCGGTTGTCTAAACATGACTGCGCAATGCAATAGGAAACAGAATTTGACTGGTGTACTCTAACAGACCTGGTCAGACACACCTTCCTCTGCACTACAAGTCTACATGAGAACGCTTGTGTTGAGGGGTGTAAATGTTGCTCATCTATGGCAGCAGTGAGCTCTGGAGTGGCAGCCCAGGAAGCAATTTTTTATGAAGAGAAAATTGTATTTTAAGGGGTTTCCAAGTAAAAATCAGTTAAAAATCATACCATACAATGATGCAGGGCTATAAAGATAAAAACAAGTGTAAGACTTCAAATGGGTTCTAACCCTTTCACTGCCAGAGCCATTTTTACGTTTTTTGGACACGTTAAAATTCACATTTTGGGCCTGAAGATTACCTAAAACCCCCCCAGAATTATATATTTCCTGAAAGCAGTGACTATGTAGAATAAAATGGTGGGAGTTGCAATTTTTTTAGGTTGCTTGATATTAGCGCAATTGTTTAGCATACCTATATTTTCAGTAAAAAATATGTTAATTTAAGTGCACAGAAACACAGTTCTGGCAAATGGGACCATAGGGTTATTGCTTGCATTTTCTAAGCCACACTAGAATAGGGTAACCATGATCTTATTGGCTGTTGCAAGTAAAGCTCTTTGGCACGCCTTTTTTTTCTTGTGTTACTGACTCCCACAAAGGATGAAGCCTCACAACAAACTTCTAAATTTATATCTATCTCATTGTACTGTATGCTATGAAATCATGTTTTATACATTGTTAAAATTAAACAAAACTATTTATTTCTTTGTTAGGAGAATGTTTTGTCACAGGACAGTCTCACTTCAAAAGTTTTGACAACAAATATTTTACCTTCAGCGGGATCTGCCATTTCCTACTTGCCAAAGACACCACGGACAACACTTTTTCTGTTGCTATAGAGACCATGCAGGTAAGACAGAATATTACCTGTGATAAGTGCTCAGCCAACCAAGCCCAAGTGCAAAAAAAGTCAGTTCTCTTCCTGAAAAGGGCTACAAAGTGCTTTAATATGGTCACAACAGGGAGAGAAGGTCAGGACATGGCTGGTGTTTTAGGTTGTGTGCTGGTGGCGCACATTATGGGGGTAGGTCAACGTTACCTCTGTCTTGGCCTTTCACCCAGCTCACAGTTGTCAGGAGCATTGCCAGGAGCTGTCCCACTCAGATCCTGGCAACCAGTGACGTCAGTGAGCTAGGCAGGACATCATTCAGAGTGTCCCAGGTTGCTAAAAGCTGCTTAGCAACCCTGAATGCTCTGGCCAGAAAGGGACACCCCCCCCACATGACCCAGTAAGATGCCGTCTGAGAACTCTGCCTCAGGCTTTCTCATTATTGGGACGGCCGGGAAGTCAGTTCTCCATCCTGTCAGTCAGTGATCCTGATGGACTTCCTTTTCTGTGACTGTGCACTCCTACTATGGATATGTGACTGAAAAATGGGGTCCAGCAGAGCACACATGACTTGATATGCCTATGCTCCCTTGGCAGCAGATACAAATAGGGATCAGAAGTAAGTAATGCGAAGTTCAGAGGTCAATGGTATGTAAGGCACAGTGCAGTAGTCAGGAGTAGGTGAAGCAGAGTGTAGAGGTCAGTAGCAGAAAAAACACAGAGTGCAGGGGTAAGAAGCAAGCAAGGAGTAAGTAACATGGGGGCACTACAGGTGGTAGGATGTCCTCCCTGGTGTCTGTCTCTGTCTGGGAGCAGTTGTTTTGGCCCTCAGGGACACAAAGGTCCCAGACACTCCTCATCATCCCAAAAGACCCACCTACTCCCCAAGTCATTTTCACCAAGAAAACCTGCCAGTCAATGAGATCCTCTGTGTGAGAGCCTCCAGACAATGGGATCCCCAGGCTGAGAGCCACCAAACCATGAGGCATACCAGTGGTTTGGACACCCTGGCTAGGGTAAACAACAGTCAGGTTGCTGTATACGATATCCAGAACTCTGCGGGCTGGGCAGATTAGGTTATCAGGGTCATGAGCAGGGAAAATGGCAGGTTTGCAATCTACCCATCACATGGCTTCAATCTACCCAATATATGTGACTGACTGCCGACCCCACATTAGTGTAACAACATTTAATGAATGTAACTTCATTACAGCCAGGCATATTGAATATGAACCTGTTAATTAAAATGAAGACACAGACCAGAATGTGTATTGCTTTAAACCTCTCTGCCACACTGTTTACAGTAGGGCCTAATTAGAAGTATTATAAGCTTTCAAGTTGGACTGTATTGAATACTTATCACAAACATAAGATTTAAATCTGATCATTTTGATTATCGTCTTGCAAATTTTGGGTATCTCCACTAGAAAAAGAGGAAAGACATATCTCTACTGGAAATAATTCTCTATATTCTGACTTTGGTGACAACTGTTAAGTTTTGTTTTTACCATCTCTGTGCTGTTGACAAATCTCAGATAGAGAAGGTGAATCTCCCCAGTAGGGACACTCCCAGTAGGGACACAGAGAGCAAAGGGGGTTTTATTCATTTCCCCATTCTCTCCAAAGAAAATAAGAAAGGTTTTGGCTTTAGATACTCTTTAATATACCCTGGGATTTTAGACTAAGCATTGACTGACAAGCAAGCTTTAACATGCAATTATACATAATAAGTAAATAATAACAGTTCCTGGTACAGACAAATGATGCATTAGATATGGTACCCAAGCTTCAAATTGAAGTATAAACAGACCCGGCTCTGATTTATGTCTGGACACTGTCAGCATCAACACTGATAAACTCCTTCATTAAAGAGCACCTGTCATTCATCATACTGGAAACAGTAATTTAGTGGGACGCGGCCAATAGGACATAGTAAACAGTTTGCACTCAGTATCTTGCCTCAGTGATTCCACCAGTCGCTAGATAATTGGTATGCTATTAAGCGTAAGCCACTTTGGGGTTCAGTTACTAATGGTGGAGGACAGCATATTTAATTTTTTCCTTCAAGTGTATGTATGTGTTCGTCAGGTACCCGTTAACACTATATGCAAGTACCTTATTACTATAGCACCTTGGTATTAATTAATAAATAACACATTATCACAAATGGTTGCAATTATCAGACAAAGACACATTGCCGTTATGTGACAGTTTGATGCTACTTTTGTAATTCTTTTGTGGCTTTGGCTAAAACCACACAAACTGAATGTATTTATATTTGTGACACACTTTAAATAGGCAGCAACAGTGCCACCTACAGGCCAAATAATATTTACAAGTGATGTGCATTTTAAATAATCAGAAGTGCGGGTTATTTGTAATTTATACAAAATATGTGTGGTTTTATTTTTGTTTTGGGGAAAGGCGTTAAAAATAAATCATCTTTTGCAGTATTGTTGTAATTATTATGATTAAATAGAATGACTACATAAAGTTTTATTTCTAGTGTGCAGATGACCCAGACGCCGTGTGCACCAGATCCGCTTCTGTCCGTCTCCTGGACATGCAAAATATAACAATAAAGTTCAAACATGGAGGAGGAGTGTCTGTAGAGGGACAAGATATTATGCTCCCGCTGCTGCAAGGTACCTGCACGTCTCACAATATTTTCTGTAGATTGAAGTAGGTATTTAGTTTTGTTGTCCAAGAAAACTACTTATTGTATGATAATATTAAATCCCATCAAAACAAAGGTGTGCAAAGTCTTCTAGTTCATTTCTTTCATAAAGCAGCCACAGCCGGAGTAGAAATCTGGTCCACTGACAGCAATTCTGTAGAGAAGGACCCTTGCTCTCTGTGTGGAAACAGTGGTCTCTTTGCAGAGGTCCACCACACCGCCTGAATTAGCAGACCTATGGCGCTCCAATCAGCAAAGGTCATGCTATCTCTGCTAATTGGAGACCACTGCTTCCACATAAAAAGGGGACCTTTCTCTACAGCATTCTGACAGGGGACAGACTTTGCTACTCAGGTTGTACCTGTTTTGGACGCTTTTTGCTTTGATGCACCTGAAATCACTATAGGTTGAACTCAATGGACTTGAGTCTTTTGTCAGCCTAGCTAACTATGAAATGTATTTGGCCGATTTAAAGTGGTGTGTACATCCATTGTGTGATAAATACGCACATTTACTACTATAATGGTCTTCATACCTGTTAGAGCCAGTGCCAGTAGCTTGCATATCTGGAAATAGATTTATTGTTCTGTACATTAGCAGTTCTCTTTCTGCAAAGATCGGACACCCCCAATAGTCAGTTATATGTTAAAGATAAGCACAGGCTAATCTCACTGGACTTTCAACAGGTTCCCTCCGCATCCAGACTACAGCACTGACATCAGTACAACTCTCGTATCGCAATGACCTCCAAATTGATTGGGATGGCCATGGGAAACTTCTGCTCAAGGTGAATCACATTCTTTCAACTTTTCTCATTCACTGATGACATTTACTGAAAACATATGTACACATTTATCACGGTGTTGAAAAATTAAAGGTTTTATTGTAGTACCTAACAATCAATCATATTCTTTTTTTCTTCTGGTATTGCTTTATTTAATATTATCGTGTAACCCAAGAAGGTTATAGTAAGGAAGTACTAAAGGAAGCAAAATGTCCCTGCACTAAACCAATGCATAGAACTCTAATATTAGACTGTATCTGTGCTATATTCCAATGGTTTTTGATATACAGTTAGCCAATGCAGTCAAAAGGATGATTTGCCTGGCTCTGCCTACTATCCTGAAATTAGTAATTATCCCCTATGTGGGCATCCCCTTTATATACCCTATAGCTCTATATGCACTATCACAATTCGGTCAAGAAGTTACTGCCCGAAATTTAATTTTTGTTTTTATTGTTGTCCCTATGCTCAGTTGTCTCCGGCCTACTCAGGATCCACCAGTGGTCTTTGTGGAAACTATGATGGAAATCAGGGTGATGACTTTCTTTCACCGTCGGGGCTTGTTGAGGCCAGCGTAGAGGACTTTGGAAATTCTTGGAAGCTCAGCGGTGACTGTGTAGATCTGGTGAAACAAGACACAGACCCATGCATTTTGAACCCCAAAAGAGGTAATAGTCAGGAAGGGTTAAAAAAAATCTAGTTTATGTTGTGAAATGGTTCTCAAATGGAATTCAGAGACCTAATTTTCAGTCATAATGATCAGAGATAAATTCATGTTTTATGTAGGGGAACAATTCATATACTACTGAGTATCAAGTTATAGAGGAAGGGAAAGGGTGAGAGAAAGGGCACCAAGAGGAAGGGCACTAAGAAAGCATTGTGGTCTCCAAACCTTTGGTGTCCCAGGAGCAGGTTCAATTTTTTATAGTTTGTAAAAAACAAAAACTCAAACATTTTAAAACTCGGCCTGGTCAATTTTACTTTCTGTAAACTGGCCTGATCCAAACTGGACCATAATCCATGTGAATTGGTTGGTTCATCGCTTGTAATAAGGTTGACATAGGAAAATGTTTTCCCAGCTTCTATAGATTTATCTTGTAAATAAAAACTTCACAAACTGTAAAATGTCCGGAAATGATCATTAGTATTTTTAATAATTTTGCTATAATGACAAAAATTATTTCTCCTATGCCTTATACAGCCAGATTTGCAGAAGATGTTTGCTCTGCTCTCATGGACTCCATTTTCCAGCCATGTCACAACGAGGTTGATCCCCTCCCATACCTGAAGAATTGCCGATACGATGTCTGTGCCTGCTCCAATGGGAAGGAATGCCTCTGCTCTGCTTTTTCAAGCTATGCCTCTGCCTGTTCCAGAAAAGGTGTACTCATTGAATGGAGAACACCTGAATTTTGCCGTAAGTTTCCCTGTAAATGTTAGTTTGTGATTTTTTTTTGTTACTTCTATGCATATAAGCATTCACCAAATTAAAAAACAAAAACAAAAAATGTTGCATGCAACAGAATACCACCAAGGGATAAGGCGGAGGCAGTTTCAGCCGTGGGAAGATTCTGGACATTTTGGGGTCGGAAGGGAAAGTAACAATCTAGTGACATAAAAAAAGGCCTTTGGGTCAGTCTGTTTTTTATGGTCCCTTTGAGTTCTAAGAATTTTGGCCCTTGTCATACAGACATGTTCTGCATGCTTTATCTTCCAGAAAAATATGCGGAACTCTGCCAAATAAGGTAATAAGTGAAGCACTATAAGCAATTTCCCCACAAGGTCAGATTAAAGTGAACCTGCCCAGCATGAATTGCTGATGGGGAGCCCTAGCTCTAACTCACAGGAGGTGTGTTTGACCTCTGCAGAGAGAGCAATTGTCCTTCTCTGCAGCATTCTGGCAAGTGACAGGTTTGTCTGCTGTGACTGTGACTGCTTTCTAAAGAACATGAACATACACACAATAAGGGGAATTTATCAAAACTGGAGCAGCTTTGCATGACCACCAATCAGCTTCTCTCTTCAGTTTGTTCAGTTAAGATTTTTCAAATGAAAAAGAGAAGCTGGTTGCAATGCACAGCTGCTCAAGTTTTTGTCTGCTCCAGTTTTGATAAAGTCCCTTCAATATATTTTGATGGATTTGGAATGTATTTATCTGATTTAACTGAAAGTTCAATCATGCTGACCATTTAAACCTTGCTATGACAGAGTAAATATGAGGACTGCATCCCTTTAAATGCAGTAATTAATTTTCATTTTCTTTCTTTGGGTCTAGTTTTCTTTCAAATTGCTAATAAGCAGTGGCGACTCTAGGAACAATATGTAGGGGGGGCACATAAGTCTGGAGCCACTGCACTGCTGCTTAATTCAGCGGGGGGGGGGCACACGGGGGGGGGCAAAGCATAAAACAGGGGGGGCAATTGCCCCCCTTGCCTCCCTGTAGTGACGCCTATGCTAATAAGTGCTCTTTTTTGTCATTGTGACTCTGCTAAACAGATTTCTCATCACTTCCTGTCCTGGTGACTAAGCTCTCACGTGGACAGGAAGTGAGCAAAAATCTCCAGAAAGGGAGAAACAATGGCAATAAAAACCTGTTTTAACCATTACCTACTTTATCCAAAAATATTTGGCTAGAGATACACTTTATAAGGATCTCCATACATTGTCCCGTAATGGAAAGGATTCTACTGTGCCGAGATGACTAGGCAATTATTACCCCATGTAAGGGTTAACTACAGGATAATTACGAGTGCTTCTGAGCGTAACTAGATACCAATCATTGTGATTTCTGTGGAGAGAGAACAACAAGGAAATAAAGCGTTGCTGCTTAAGTGTCCTAGCCAGTCCTGGAGCTCTGACAATGCCAACGAGGATCTCACATTCTGTCACTTTCAATGGTCAGTCTTAGAAGCAGTACTCTGAGTTATTTAAAGAAAAGGCCCTTGTTTGGAGAGCCCCATGAATGTAGGTCCTCTGCAACAACCAAAACTGCTGTTCCCATTTCAATTAGGCTGTCCTAATTCTCATTCCCTGAAGCAACATGCCTTAGCCAAATGGCAAATGATTCAAAATATTGGTTGTCTTAGACCGGAATGATAGTTAAAACTTACAATTGTTTCAATCTTGAGTTTGCAAATGTTGAATGGAATGTAACTGATGATTTCTAATTGGCTGCTATGAGTCACTGTACTTTGCACTTTTACGATGGTGCTGATCCAACAAGCTGCAATATAATTTAAGCATGCCTTTAGGTGTCTCACATGCTATTGCAGCTTCATCATTTGGGACTGATGTTTTAAAAGGAGTTCTCTGTGGCCTCTTAGCAACCAATCTTTAGATTTTGTTAGATTCTGCCCTATCAGTTTTGAACTTATCGATTGCTAGAGGTATCAGACAAAGGATGCTCTTGTGTTTTAGTGATTTTAGTGGATGAAAATGCTGTTCCTTTTTTCTACAGCAATCATGTGTCCTCAGGGAAAGATCTACCAGGAGTGTGGAAGCCCCTGCAATAACACTTGTCGGTCACTGTCCCACCCCGACACCAACTGCAGAGAGTTCTGTATGGAAGGATGTTACTGCCCCGTCGGTCTCTATACCAACGAGTTTGGAGAATGTGTACCCAAATCAGAGTGTCAGTGCTACTATGATGGAGAGTTATTCCAGCCTGATGACGTATTCTCAAATCACCATTCCATGTGGTATGTAATACTTTCCAAATGTCCCTCATTTGGAACTAAATCCCTCTGTCCCTCTTTCCTCCTCAGTTGTCCCTCTTTTTGGTGTGATTTACAAATATCTATGAAAAGGTTCTATTTGACTACCTTTATCTTATCTCTTAATTATTTTGTTTGCTATTTCGAAAAGCCAGTTTAAAGGAAAAGTAATGGTAAAATAAAAAACAATTCTGGGTATAACCAATCACTTTTGGCATATGAATTCTTAATGGTCGGCATAACTAAGGGCATAGCAAGGGTGTGTGCATTGCCCAAATACATTGTGCTGGAAGGTGTCCCTCTTCCTCATTTCAAAATGTTTGAAGGTATAAATGGGCCCATTAGTATTATTCCTAAGAAGGTATTTTTATGTGATGCATAGACAGTGATAAAACAGCACCACCCAGTGGCAGTGAAGTAACATTAAAACTTTTCTTCTTTCCTACTATCTTTTCTTTCTTTGTTTCTTTCTTTGTTTGTTTGTTTCTTTCTTTCTTTCTCTTTCTTTCTTTTTTCTCTCTTTCTTTCTTTTTTTTTTACCTTCTTTTCTTCCTTCCTTCCTTTTTTCTTTCTTTCCCTGATACAGAAAACAATTTTCTGCACTAGCTATTTCATTATCTCTTTCAGTTACTGTGAAGAAGGAATGATGCATTGCATTGCTACTGACATCCCTGGCTCCTATTACGCAGATGCATATTTTAGCCAATCTGCAAGAGGTGAGTATTGTGTAAACTCTTGAAAATCCATTCTAATGTTGTCACTGTTAAGGGTCAAAAGTCAGCAACTAAAGGCCACAACTCTATCTGTAAACTGTTGATGCTTTCCATGAAAAACTGCAACTGTGCTATATATCCATTTATGTTTAAAGTAGAACTCCAAACACAGCTTTGAAGTGTGGCCTCCATGCAGTATATGCAAATTCTTTTATTCTTGTGTCGAATAATTCTCTACCACACTGCATAGCCAGTGGGGTGGCCCTATTATTGACTTCTGCAACTTTGCAGCTTCCTGTGTCACAAATATGTTACATTTGGGCTGCAATTTGGCCAGTGGTCAGGGAATGGAAAAGTATGTGTGATGTGGAAGCCTGGGATACAGTGGAACACTGGCAAGAGAGTTGGGCAGTACTGCACATTTTCAGCTTCAGAGATGACAACCCCTGTTGAGCTAGACTTTGATTACAACTGAGAAAGGTGCTTTAAGTATATAGAGTTCAAGCTACGTCAGTCTGTGGGCAGCCAGATTCCTTCACAGTGTGCCATACTGGCCACGTGTCAAAAGATCAGTACTGAAATGTGGTTTAAATAGTTCTGTGAGACTGGCACACCAAGTTAGGGTAGTGAGTGAAACTGTCTTAGCTTATATGTAGTGCTGATGGAAAAATGCACCTTGCTTTCTGATGCTTTGCACTTGTATTTGACATTAGTTTTAGATGCTTATTGAGATCACTTAGAATTCATTGACAGGTGCCTTTGACCTGCAGTTGACCTTTCAGTTGACCTTTGTCTAACTTGCAGTTGACCTTTGACCTAATTTTTTACTTGTATGGCAAGAGAATCAGTTAGGCTGATGTCAGGTGAACGATCTTTTAGCTATTGAGCACAGGGCCACTTAAAGATCACTTACATTTCCAATGAAGGCACTCCTTCACTGATGGGAGCATTGCGATGACCTCACTGCTGCCCTTTCTTATGAGCGAGACTCTGTGGTGTTCAAGGCCAGGGAGAGACAACGCCAATGGAGTAAATGGTTGACTTACCTTGGTGATTCTGATAACATGTTGCCAGCAACAGAATAGCCCATCTGACATGGCCCTTACTAATATCTTCCACCATGCTGTATGTGGAGATCTGCCTGCCAGTAACATAGCTCTTGATCTTACTCCTATTGCACAGTAACAGGCAGTAAGGGCTTCTCCTTTAAAGTTTGTGTCTGCATGGGAGACC